>NW_027461896.1:0-92533 GCF_050947455.1 Rhinoderma darwinii | reverse complement strand
TAGTAATGTAGTATTATAGTAATGTAGTGTTATAGTAATGTAGTATTGTTATAGTAATGTAGTGTTATAGTAATGTAGTATTGTTATAGTAATGTAGTGTTATAGTAATGTAGTATTATAGTAATGTAGTGTTATAGTAATGTAGTATTATAGTAATGTAGTATTGTTATAGTAATGTAGTATTGTTATAGTAATGTAGTATTATAGTAATGTAGTATTATAGTAATGTAGTGTTATAGTAATGTAGTATTATAGTAATGTAGTATTGTTATAGTAATGTAGTGTTATAGTAATGTAGTATTATAGTAATGTAGTTTATAGTAATGTAGTGTTATTATAGTAATGTAGTATTGTTATAGTAATGTAGTATTATAGTAATGTAGTATTGTTATAGTAATGTAGTATTGTTATAGTAATGTAGTATTATAGTAATGTAGTAGTGTTATAGTAATGTAGTATTATAGTAATGTAGTATTGTTATAGTAATGTAGTGTTATAGTAATGTAGTATTATAGTAATGTAGTATTGTTATAGTAATGTAGTATTATAGTAATGTAGTATTGTTATAGTAATGTTGTTTATAGTAATGTAGTATTATAGTAATGTAGTGTTATAGTAATGTAGTATTGTTATAGTAATGTAGTATTATAGTAATGTAGTATTATAGTAATGTAGTGTTGTTATAGTAATGTAGTATTGTTATAGTAATGTAGTGTTATAGTAATGTAGTGTTATAGTAATGTAGTATTGTTATAGTAATGTAGTATTATAGTAATGTAGTATTATAGTAATGTAGTATTATAGTAATGTAGTGTTATAGTAATGTAGTATTATAGTAATGTAGTGTTATAGTAATGTAGTATTATAGTAATGTAGTGTTATAGTAATGTAGTTTATAGTAATGTAGTATTATAGTAATGTAGTGTTATAGTAATGTAGTGTTATAGTAATGTAGTGTTATAGTAATGTAGTATTATAGTAATGTAGTATTATAGTAATGTAGTGTTATAGTAATGTAGTAATTATAGTAATGTAGTGTTATAGTAATGTAGTATTGTTATAGTAATGTAGTATTATAGTAATGTAGTATTATAGTAATGTAGTGTTATAGTAATGTAGTTTATAGTAATGTAGTATTATAGTAATGTAGTGTTATAGTAATGTAGTATTGTTATAGTAATGTAGTATTATAGTAATGTAGTATTATAGTAATGTAGTGTTATAGTAATGTAGTATTATAGTAATGTAGTGTTATAGTAATGTAGTATTATAGTAATGTAGTGTTATAGTAATGTAGTTTATAGTAATGTAGTATTATAGTAATGTAGTGTTATAGTAATGTAGTGTTATAGTAATGTAGTATTATAGTAATGTAGTATTATAGTAATGTAGTGTTATAGTAATGTAGTGTTATAGTAATGTAGTATTATAGTAATGTAGTGTTATAGTAATGTAGTGTTAGGGCGGGTTCACACATGGCGGAATTGCACTTAAATTCCGCTGCGGACACTCCGCAGCGTTAATCCGCAGCGGAGCCGTTTCTACATTGACTTTCACTTTAATTTAGCAGTGTTCGTTTACACGATGCGTACAATTCCGCTGCGGAGCATAGGCTGCGGAGCGGAATTTGGTGTCCGCAGCATGCTCTGTCTGTTGCGGAGCAGTGGCGGACTCATGGCGGAATTTCTCCATTGACTTCAATGGAGATTCAAAGTTCCGCAATGAAGTCCGCAGCTGTCATGCACATGTCATGTGTGCTGCGGATGCGTCTTGCTTTTTTTACTTGACATTTCTTCATTCTGGCTGGACCTATGTATTTCTAGGTCTACAGCCAGACTGAGGAAGTCAATGGGGCTCCCGTAATGACGGGAGCGTTGCTAGGAGACGTCAGTAAATAGTCACTGTCCAGGTGCTGAAAGAGTTAAGCGATCGGCAGTAACTGTTTCTGCACCCGGGACAGTGACTACCGATCCCAATATACATGTATCTGTAAAAAAAAATGAAGTTCGTACTTACCGAGAACTCCCTGTTTCTGTCTCCAGTCCGGCCTCCCAGGATGACGTTTCAGTGTAAGTGACGGCTGCAGCCAATCACAGGCCAAGCACAGGCTGCAGCGGTCACATGGACTGGCGCGTCATCCAGGGAGGTCGGGCTGGATGCCGAAGGAGGGACGCGTCATAAAGACAACGGGCGGTAAGTATGAATTTCTTTTACTTTCACTAGGGAAAGTGCTGTCCCTTCTCTCTATCCTGCACTGATAGGGAGAAGGGAAGCACTTTTCCCGCAGTCCGCAGCAGCTAGTCCGCATCAATTTTCTGCACATTTTGTGCAGATCCGCAGCCGTAATCCGCAACCCGGATTAGGTGCGGCATTGATGCGGACAGTTGCGGAGGAATTCCGCCATGTGTGGTCATGCCCTTATAGTAATGTAGTATTATAGTAATGTAGTGTTATAGTAATGTAGTATTATAGTAATGTAGTATTATAGTAATGTAGTATTGTTATAGTAATGTAGTATTGTTATAGTAATGTAGTATTGTTATAGTAATGTAGTATTATAGTAATGTAGTGTTATAGTAATGTAGTGTTATAGTAATGTAGTATTGTTATAGTAATGTAGTATTATAGTAATGTAGTATTATAGTAATGTAGTGTTATAGTAATGTAGTATTATAGTAATGTAGTGTTATAGTAATGTAGTATTATAGTAATGTAGTATTGTTATAGTAATGTAGTGTTATAGTAATGTAGTATTATAGTAATGTAGTATTGTTATAGTAATGTAGTGTTATAGTAATGTAGTATTGTTATAGTAATGTAGTGTTATAGTAATGTAGTATTATAGTAATGTAGTATTGTTATAGTAATGTAGTGTTATAGTAATGTAGTATTATAGTAATGTAGTGTTATAGTAATGTAGTATTATAGTAATGTAGTATTGTTATAGTAATGTAGTATTGTTATAGTAATGTAGTATTATAGTAATGTAGTATTATAGTAATGTAGTGTTATAGTAATGTAGTATTATAGTAATGTAGTATTGTTATAGTAATGTAGTGTTATAGTAATGTAGTATTATAGTAATGTAGTTTATAGTAATGTAGTGTTATTATAGTAATGTAGTATTGTTATAGTAATGTAGTATTATAGTAATGTAGTATTGTTATAGTAATGTAGTATTGTTATAGTAATGTATTATTATAGTAATGTAGTAGTGTTATAGTAATGTAGTATTATAGTAATGTAGTATTGTTATAGTAATGTAGTGTTATAGTAATGTAGTATTATAGTAATGTAGTATTGTTATAGTAATGTAGTATTATAGTAATGTAGTATTGTTATAGTAATGTAGTTTATAGTAATGTAGATTATAGTAATGTAGTGTTATAGTAATGTAGTATTGTTATAGTAATGTAGTATTATAGTAATGTAGTATTATAGTAATGTAGTATTATAGTAATGTAGTGTTGTTATAGTAATGTAGTATTGTTATAGTAATGTAGTGTTATAGTAATGTAGTGTTATAGTAATGTAGTATTGTTATAGTAATGTAGTATTATAGTAATGTAGTATTATAGTAATGTAGTGTTATAGTAATGTAGTATTATAGTAATGTAGTGTTATAGTAATGTAGTATTATAGTAATGTAGTGTTATAGTAATGTAGTTTATAGTAATGTAGTATTATAGTAATGTAGTGTTATAGTAATGTAGTGTTATAGTAATGTAGTATTATAGTAATGTAGTATTATAGTAATGTAGTGTTATAGTAATGTAGTATTATAGTAATGTAGTGTTATAGTAATGTAGTATTGTTATAGTAATGTAGTGTTATAGTAATGTAGTATTGTTATAGTAATGTAGTGTTATAGTAATGTAGTATTATAGTAATGTAGTGTTATAGTAATGTAGTATTATAGTAATGTAGTATTGTTATAGTAATGTAGTATTGTTATAGTAATGTAGTATTATAGTAATGTAGTATTATAGTAATGTAGTGTTATAGTAATGTAGTATTATAGTAATGTAGTATTGTTATAGTAATGTAGTGTTATAGTAATGTAGTATTATAGTAATGTAGTTTATAGTAATGTAGTGTTATTATAGTAATGTAGTATTGTTATAGTAATGTAGTATTATAGTAATGTAGTATTGTTATAGTAATGTAGTATTGTTATAGTAATGTAGTATTATAGTAATGTAGTAGTGTTATAGTAATGTAGTATTATAGTAATGTAGTATTGTTATAGTAATGTAGTGTTATAGTAATGTAGTATTATAGTAATGTAGTATTGTTATAGTAATGTAGTATTATAGTAATGTAGTATTGTTATAGTAATGTAGTTTATAGTAATGTAGTATTATAGTAATGTAGTGTTATAGTAATGTAGTATTGTTATAGTAATGTAGTATTATAGTAATGTAGTATTATAGTAATGTAGTGTTGTTATAGTAATGTAGTATTGTTATAGTAATGTAGTGTTATAGTAATGTAGTGTTATAGTAATGTAGTATTGTTATAGTAATGTAGTATTATAGTAATGTAGTATTATAGTAATGTAGTATTATAGTAATGTAGTGTTATAGTAATGTAGTATTATAGTAATGTAGTGTTATAGTAATGTAGTATTATAGTAATGTAGTGTTATAGTAATGTAGTTTATAGTAATGTAGTATTATAGTAATGTAGTGTTATAGTAATGTAGTGTTATAGTAATGTAGTGTTATAGTAATGTAGTATTATAGTAATGTAGTATTATAGTAATGTAGTGTTATAGTAATGTAGTATTATAGTAATGTAGTGTTATAGTAATGTAGTATTGTTATAGTAATGTAGTATTATAGTAATGTAGTATTATAGTAATGTAGTGTTATAGTAATGTAGTTTATAGTAATGTAGTATTATAGTAATGTAGTGTTATAGTAATGTAGTATTGTTATAGTAATGTAGTATTATAGTAATGTAGTATTATAGTAATGTAGTGTTATAGTAATGTAGTATTATAGTAATGTAGTGTTATAGTAATGTAGTATTATAGTAATGTAGTGTTATAGTAATGTAGTTTATAGTAATGTAGTATTATAGTAATGTAGTGTTATAGTAATGTAGTGTTATAGTAATGTAGTATTATAGTAATGTAGTATTATAGTAATGTAGTGTTATAGTAATGTAGTGTTATAGTAATGTAGTATTATAGTAATGTAGTGTTATAGTAATGTAGTGTTATAGTAATGTAGTATTATAGTAATGTAGTGTTATAGTAATGTAGTATTATAGTAATGTAGTATTATAGTAATGTAGTATTGTTATAGTAATGTAGTATTGTTATAGTAATGTAGTATTGTTATAGTAATGTAGTATTATAGTAATGTAGTGTTATAGTAATGTAGTGTTATAGTAATGTAGTATTGTTATAGTAATGTAGTATTATAGTAATGTAGTATTATAGTAATGTAGTGTTATAGTAATGTAGTATTATAGTAATGTAGTGTTATAGTAATGTAGTATTATAGTAATGTAGTATTGTTATAGTAATGTAGTATTATAGTAATGTAGTATTATAGTAATGTAGTGTTATAGTAATGTAGTATTGTTATAGTAATGTAGTGTTATAGTAATGTAGTGTTATTGTAATGTAGTGTTATAGTAATGTAGTATTATAGTAATGTAGTATTATAGTAATGTAGTATTGTTATAGTAATGTAGTATTGTTATAGTAATGTAGTATTGTTATAGTAATGTAGTATTATAGTAATGTAGTATTATAGTAATGTAGTGTTATAGTAATGTAGTATTATAGTAATGTAGTATTATAGTAATGTAGTGTTATAGTAATGTAGTATTGTTATAGTAATGTAGTGTTATAGTAATGTAGTATTATAGTAATGTAGTGTTATAGTAATGTAGTATTGTTATAGTAATGTAGTATTATAGTAATGTAGTGTTATAGTAATGTAGTATTATGGTAATGTAGTATTATAGTAATGTAGTGTTATAGTAATGTAGTGTTATAGTAATGTAGTATTGTTATAGTAATGTAGTATTGTTATAGTAATGTAGTATTATAGTAATGTAGTGTTATAGTAATGTAGTATTATAGTAATGTAGTATTGTTATAGTAATGTAGTGTTATAGTAATGTAGTATTATAGTAATGTAGTATTGTTATAGTAATGTAGTATTGTTATAGTAATGTAGTATTGTTATAGTAATGTAGTATTATAGTAATGTAGTATTATAGTAATGTAGTGTTATAGTAATGTAGTATTATAGTAATGTAGTATTATAGTAATGTAGTGTTATAGTAATGTAGTATTGTTATAGTAATGTAGTGTTATAGTAATGTAGTATTATAGTAATGTAGTATTATAGTAATGTAGTGTTATAGTAATGTAGTATTGTTATAGTAATGTAGTGTTATAGTAATGTAGTATTATAGTAATGTAGTATTATAGTAATGTAGTGTTATAGTAATGTAGTATTGTTATAGTAATGTAGTATTATAGTAATGTAGTGTTATAGTAATGTAGTATTATAGTAATGTAGTGTTATAGTAATGTAGTGTTATAGTAATGTAGTATTGTTATAGTAATGTAGTATTGTTATAGTAATGTAGTATTATAGTAATGTAGTGTTATAGTAATGTAGTATTATAGTAATGTAGTATTGTTATAGTAATGTAGTGTTATAGTAATGTAGTATTATAGTAATGTAGTATTGTTATAGTAATGTAGTGTTATAGTAATGTAGTATTATAGTAATGTAGTGTTATAGTAATGTAGTATTATAGTAATGTAGTATTGTTATAGTAATGTAGTATTGTTATAGTAATGTAGTATTATAGTAATGTAGTATTATAGTAATGTAGTGTTATAGTAATGTAGTATTATAGTAATGTAGTATTGTTATAGTAATGTAGTGTTATAGTAATGTAGTATTATAGTAATGTAGTTTATAGTAATGTAGTGTTATTATAGTAATGTAGTATTGTTATAGTAATGTAGTATTATAGTAATGTAGTATTGTTATAGTAATGTAGTATTGTTATAGTAATGTATTATTATAGTAATGTAGTAGTGTTATAGTAATGTAGTATTATAGTAATGTAGTATTGTTATAGTAATGTAGTGTTATAGTAATGTAGTATTATAGTAATGTAGTATTGTTATAGTAATGTAGTATTATAGTAATGTAGTATTGTTATAGTAATGTAGTTTATAGTAATGTAGATTATAGTAATGTAGTGTTATAGTAATGTAGTATTGTTATAGTAATGTAGTATTATAGTAATGTAGTATTATAGTAATGTAGTATTATAGTAATGTAGTGTTGTTATAGTAATGTAGTATTGTTATAGTAATGTAGTGTTATAGTAATGTAGTGTTATAGTAATGTAGTATTGTTATAGTAATGTAGTATTATAGTAATGTAGTATTATAGTAATGTAGTGTTATAGTAATGTAGTATTATAGTAATGTAGTGTTATAGTAATGTAGTATTATAGTAATGTAGTGTTATAGTAATGTAGTTTATAGTAATGTAGTATTATAGTAATGTAGTGTTATAGTAATGTAGTGTTATAGTAATGTAGTATTATAGTAATGTAGTATTATAGTAATGTAGTGTTATAGTAATGTAGTATTATAGTAATGTAGTGTTATAGTAATGTAGTATTGTTATAGTAATGTAGTGTTATAGTAATGTAGTATTGTTATAGTAATGTAGTGTTATAGTAATGTAGTATTATAGTAATGTAGTGTTATAGTAATGTAGTATTATAGTAATGTAGTATTGTTATAGTAATGTAGTATTGTTATAGTAATGTAGTATTATAGTAATGTAGTATTATAGTAATGTAGTGTTATAGTAATGTAGTATTATAGTAATGTAGTATTGTTATAGTAATGTAGTGTTATAGTAATGTAGTATTATAGTAATGTAGTTTATAGTAATGTAGTGTTATTATAGTAATGTAGTATTGTTATAGTAATGTAGTATTATAGTAATGTAGTATTGTTATAGTAATGTAGTATTGTTATAGTAATGTAGTATTATAGTAATGTAGTAGTGTTATAGTAATGTAGTATTATAGTAATGTAGTATTGTTATAGTAATGTAGTGTTATAGTAATGTAGTATTATAGTAATGTAGTATTGTTATAGTAATGTAGTATTATAGTAATGTAGTATTGTTATAGTAATGTAGTTTATAGTAATGTAGTATTATAGTAATGTAGTGTTATAGTAATGTAGTATTGTTATAGTAATGTAGTATTATAGTAATGTAGTATTATAGTAATGTAGTGTTGTTATAGTAATGTAGTATTGTTATAGTAATGTAGTGTTATAGTAATGTAGTGTTATAGTAATGTAGTATTGTTATAGTAATGTAGTATTATAGTAATGTAGTATTATAGTAATGTAGTATTATAGTAATGTAGTGTTATAGTAATGTAGTATTATAGTAATGTAGTGTTATAGTAATGTAGTATTATAGTAATGTAGTGTTATAGTAATGTAGTTTATAGTAATGTAGTATTATAGTAATGTAGTGTTATAGTAATGTAGTGTTATAGTAATGTAGTGTTATAGTAATGTAGTATTATAGTAATGTAGTATTATAGTAATGTAGTGTTATAGTAATGTAGTATTATAGTAATGTAGTGTTATAGTAATGTAGTATTGTTATAGTAATGTAGTATTATAGTAATGTAGTATTATAGTAATGTAGTGTTATAGTAATGTAGTTTATAGTAATGTAGTATTATAGTAATGTAGTGTTATAGTAATGTAGTATTGTTATAGTAATGTAGTATTATAGTAATGTAGTATTATAGTAATGTAGTGTTATAGTAATGTAGTATTATAGTAATGTAGTGTTATAGTAATGTAGTATTATAGTAATGTAGTGTTATAGTAATGTAGTTTATAGTAATGTAGTATTATAGTAATGTAGTGTTATAGTAATGTAGTGTTATAGTAATGTAGTATTATAGTAATGTAGTATTATAGTAATGTAGTGTTATAGTAATGTAGTGTTATAGTAATGTAGTATTATAGTAATGTAGTGTTATAGTAATGTAGTGTTATAGTAATGTAGTATTATAGTAATGTAGTGTTATAGTAATGTAGTATTATAGTAATGTAGTATTATAGTAATGTAGTATTGTTATAGTAATGTAGTATTGTTATAGTAATGTAGTATTGTTATAGTAATGTAGTATTATAGTAATGTAGTGTTATAGTAATGTAGTGTTATAGTAATGTAGTATTGTTATAGTAATGTAGTATTATAGTAATGTAGTATTATAGTAATGTAGTGTTATAGTAATGTAGTATTATAGTAATGTAGTGTTATAGTAATGTAGTATTATAGTAATGTAGTATTGTTATAGTAATGTAGTGTTATAGTAATGTAGTATTATAGTAAATGTAGTATTGTTATAGTAATGTAGTGTTATAGTAATGTAGTATTGTTATAGTAATGTAGTGTTATAGTAATGTAGTATTATAGTAATGTAGTATTGTTATAGTAATGTAGTGTTATAGTAATGTAGTATTATAGTAATGTAGTGTTATAGTAATGTAGTATTATAGTAATGTAGTATTGTTATAGTAATGTAGTATTGTTATAGTAATGTAGTATTATAGTAATGTAGTATTATAGTAATGTAGTGTTATAGTAATGTAGTATTATAGTAATGTAGTATTGTTATAGTAATGTAGTGTTATAGTAATGTAGTATTATAGTAATGTAGTTTATAGTAATGTAGTGTTATTATAGTAATGTAGTATTGTTATAGTAATGTAGTATTATAGTAATGTAGTATTGTTATAGTAATGTAGTATTGTTATAGTAATGTATTATTATAGTAATGTAGTAGTGTTATAGTAATGTAGTATTATAGTAATGTAGTATTGTTATAGTAATGTAGTGTTATAGTAATGTAGTATTATAGTAATGTAGTATTGTTATAGTAATGTAGTATTATAGTAATGTAGTATTGTTATAGTAATGTAGTTTATAGTAATGTAGATTATAGTAATGTAGTGTTATAGTAATGTAGTATTGTTATAGTAATGTAGTATTATAGTAATGTAGTATTATAGTAATGTAGTATTATAGTAATGTAGTGTTGTTATAGTAATGTAGTATTGTTATAGTAAT
The DNA here is from genome assembly GCF_050947455.1 of Rhinoderma darwinii. Lineage (NCBI taxonomy): Eukaryota > Metazoa > Chordata > Amphibia > Anura > Rhinodermatidae > Rhinoderma > Rhinoderma darwinii. The sequence continues at coordinate 82,367 of NW_027461896.1, read as the reverse complement.
GTAGTGTTATAGTAATGTAGTGTTATAGTAATGTAGTATTGTTATAGTAATGTAGTATTATAGTAATGTAGTATTATAGTAATGTAGTGTTATAGTAATGTAGTATTATAGTAATGTAGTGTTATAGTAATGTAGTATTATAGTAATGTAGTGTTATAGTAATGTAGTTTATAGTAATGTAGTATTATAGTAATGTAGTGTTATAGTAATGTAGTGTTATAGTAATGTAGTATTATAGTAATGTAGTATTATAGTAATGTAGTGTTATAGTAATGTAGTATTATAGTAATGTAGTGTTATAGTAATGTAGTATTGTTATAGTAATGTAGTGTTATAGTAATGTAGTATTGTTATAGTAATGTAGTGTTATAGTAATGTAGTATTATAGTAATGTAGTGTTATAGTAATGTAGTATTATAGTAATGTAGTATTGTTATAGTAATGTAGTATTGTTATAGTAATGTAGTATTATAGTAATGTAGTATTATAGTAATGTAGTGTTATAGTAATGTAGTATTATAGTAATGTAGTATTGTTATAGTAATGTAGTGTTATAGTAATGTAGTATTATAGTAATGTAGTTTATAGTAATGTAGTGTTATTATAGTAATGTAGTATTGTTATAGTAATGTAGTATTATAGTAATGTAGTATTGTTATAGTAATGTAGTATTGTTATAGTAATGTAGTATTATAGTAATGTAGTAGTGTTATAGTAATGTAGTATTATAGTAATGTAGTATTGTTATAGTAATGTAGTGTTATAGTAATGTAGTATTATAGTAATGTAGTATTGTTATAGTAATGTAGTATTATAGTAATGTAGTATTGTTATAGTAATGTAGTTTATAGTAATGTAGTATTATAGTAATGTAGTGTTATAGTAATGTAGTATTGTTATAGTAATGTAGTATTATAGTAATGTAGTATTATAGTAATGTAGTGTTGTTATAGTAATGTAGTATTGTTATAGTAATGTAGTGTTATAGTAATGTAGTGTTATAGTAATGTAGTATTGTTATAGTAATGTAGTATTATAGTAATGTAGTATTATAGTAATGTAGTATTATAGTAATGTAGTGTTATAGTAATGTAGTATTATAGTAATGTAGTGTTATAGTAATGTAGTATTATAGTAATGTAGTGTTATAGTAATGTAGTTTATAGTAATGTAGTATTATAGTAATGTAGTGTTATAGTAATGTAGTGTTATAGTAATGTAGTGTTATAGTAATGTAGTATTATAGTAATGTAGTATTATAGTAATGTAGTGTTATAGTAATGTAGTATTATAGTAATGTAGTGTTATAGTAATGTAGTATTGTTATAGTAATGTAGTATTATAGTAATGTAGTATTATAGTAATGTAGTGTTATAGTAATGTAGTTTATAGTAATGTAGTATTATAGTAATGTAGTGTTATAGTAATGTAGTATTGTTATAGTAATGTAGTATTATAGTAATGTAGTATTATAGTAATGTAGTGTTATAGTAATGTAGTATTATAGTAATGTAGTGTTATAGTAATGTAGTATTATAGTAATGTAGTGTTATAGTAATGTAGTTTATAGTAATGTAGTATTATAGTAATGTAGTGTTATAGTAATGTAGTGTTATAGTAATGTAGTATTATAGTAATGTAGTATTATAGTAATGTAGTGTTATAGTAATGTAGTGTTATAGTAATGTAGTATTATAGTAATGTAGTGTTATAGTAATGTAGTGTTATAGTAATGTAGTATTATAGTAATGTAGTGTTATAGTAATGTAGTATTATAGTAATGTAGTATTATAGTAATGTAGTATTGTTATAGTAATGTAGTATTGTTATAGTAATGTAGTATTGTTATAGTAATGTAGTATTATAGTAATGTAGTGTTATAGTAATGTAGTGTTATAGTAATGTAGTATTGTTATAGTAATGTAGTATTATAGTAATGTAGTATTATAGTAATGTAGTGTTATAGTAATGTAGTATTATAGTAATGTAGTGTTATAGTAATGTAGTATTATAGTAATGTAGTATTGTTATAGTAATGTAGTATTATAGTAATGTAGTATTATAGTAATGTAGTGTTATAGTAATGTAGTATTGTTATAGTAATGTAGTGTTATAGTAATGTAGTGTTATTGTAATGTAGTGTTATAGTAATGTAGTATTATAGTAATGTAGTATTATAGTAATGTAGTATTGTTATAGTAATGTAGTATTGTTATAGTAATGTAGTATTGTTATAGTAATGTAGTATTATAGTAATGTAGTATTATAGTAATGTAGTGTTATAGTAATGTAGTATTATAGTAATGTAGTATTATAGTAATGTAGTGTTATAGTAATGTAGTATTGTTATAGTAATGTAGTGTTATAGTAATGTAGTATTATAGTAATGTAGTGTTATAGTAATGTAGTATTGTTATAGTAATGTAGTATTATAGTAATGTAGTGTTATAGTAATGTAGTATTATGGTAATGTAGTATTATAGTAATGTAGTGTTATAGTAATGTAGTGTTATAGTAATGTAGTATTGTTATAGTAATGTAGTATTGTTATAGTAATGTAGTATTATAGTAATGTAGTGTTATAGTAATGTAGTATTATAGTAATGTAGTATTGTTATAGTAATGTAGTGTTATAGTAATGTAGTATTATAGTAATGTAGTATTGTTATAGTAATGTAGTATTGTTATAGTAATGTAGTATTGTTATAGTAATGTAGTATTATAGTAATGTAGTATTATAGTAATGTAGTGTTATAGTAATGTAGTATTATAGTAATGTAGTATTATAGTAATGTAGTGTTATAGTAATGTAGTATTGTTATAGTAATGTAGTGTTATAGTAATGTAGTATTATAGTAATGTAGTATTATAGTAATGTAGTGTTATAGTAATGTAGTATTGTTATAGTAATGTAGTGTTATAGTAATGTAGTATTATAGTAATGTAGTATTATAGTAATGTAGTGTTATAGTAATGTAGTATTGTTATAGTAATGTAGTATTATAGTAATGTAGTGTTATAGTAATGTAGTATTATAGTAATGTAGTGTTATAGTAATGTAGTGTTATAGTAATGTAGTATTGTTATAGTAATGTAGTATTGTTATAGTAATGTAGTATTATAGTAATGTAGTGTTATAGTAATGTAGTATTATAGTAATGTAGTATTGTTATAGTAATGTAGTGTTATAGTAATGTAGTATTATAGTAATGTAGTGTTATAGTAATGTAGTATTGTTATAGTAATGTAGTATTATAGTAATGTAGTATTATAGTAATGTAGTATTGTTATAGTAATGTAGTGTTATAGTAATGTAGTATTATAGTAATGTAGTATTGTTATAGTAATGTAGTTTATAGTAATGTAGTATTATAGTAATGTAGTATTGTTATAGTAATGTAGTTTATAGTAATGTAGTATTGTTCTAGTAATATAGTGTTATATTATTTCAAATAACGAATTGATTAACAATCATTTTATATTGTATCAAACTTGAAAGTAATGTGGCCCGTCAACTTCCCATTTTTTTTCTATATGTGACCAACTTATCCGGCCGAGTTTGAGACCCCTGATATAATGCTTCACACAGGCACCATACGGTGGTGCATGGGTTCCAACGGTTCTGTAATAAGGACCTGTAGGGACTTTGCGTGCCACCATAAGGCTTTGACATGTGTATAAGCCCTAACTATAAAAGCTGGTTGATAAATGTTAATTTTTGTGGGAGGCAGAAATTTTTTGCTACCATCCGGCTTTTTCAAATACAACTAAGAACCAGCAGCCGGTGCCAGATACTGGAGGAAGACGTCTTACATGATCCTAATGGAAATCAGTCTCTATTTTATTTTTAAAAAGTTACTGTACACCAAACCGGTAAGAACTTCAACTCGGTTCTATTTACTATACAGATGTCTGTATGAAAGAAGAACTTGGGTCGCCATTAAGATCAATAATCTAAGTTTTCATTTAAAAAAAACTACTATGTGGATGGTCTCATTTGGGACATAATGGAAAGAAAAGATCCAATGTACTGACAAAGATGACAGCTGGCTCCAGGCTGCAATATTCATATCCAACCAGGAACCTGCTGACACTTCTGCCAGAACATCAAAATTATCCTCTCCAGCTGTTTTCACACAACAATCATGAACCAGTAAAGCAGAGGGTTCAATGTACAAGTAGAGGTTTGAGCTGCTTCGCAGTGACGGCAGGGATCTCCGGGGATTTGTCAAGCATGCACTTCAAAGGTCCTCTTTACATGATGCATGTATGACAGATAATTACACAGATTTAGAGATAACTGATCACAAATTGCTGCATACGTAGACCCCAGAAGACCTTTATTTCAAAGCAACACGAGATGGGAAGCCATTGTAGATGTTGGAAAGGATGTAAACTAAACTGTCGGAAGACCACCTAATCTGAATGTTGATGTGGTCATGGTCAAATCACATGAATGGGTATGAGAGTCCCTGTTGACTACTAGGCTAAAAGACCTGACCTCCTTGACTATAGAGATATTAGGAAAAAGACAGACAATTAATCTTTAGAGACATGTACTGTACTGGAAATCAGAGAATGTTGATGACTATCCAAATATCAAGTCTTCCAATTTGGCATGGGTAAATTAAAATTAACATCAATCAAACCTAAAAATGGTTGTGTCCATCAAGAGTGGTCAACCATTAACCTCAACAAGTCAAATTGTAGATCTTGTTTGTCAAGTAGGTCAATGGTAGGTCTACTCGACAGACTTTCCTAATAATCCAGGTAGTCTCTATCCTACAGTCCATGTTCGAGACAACCCAACCCAACAGCAGGTGGTCTAGTTGCTTTAGCATCGGAGACAGTTACCAAAGTTTTCCAAGAGACATCGCCTCTTTGGGGTAAATTGGTATAACCGGACATTTACTCCTAATAGTAGTAGTCAGTCGATCCTTTGTTGATGCTGAGATTTCAGGCTGTTACCAATTATCGGTATTCTATGACCAGAAGGGACTGCGATAAGAGCAGTATGAAAACACTGCCATAGCAATTTCAGTCTCCTGTACAGATTAATTCAAAAAATACATGTAGTGCACATTTTCAGCTCACACACGTGGAAGAAAAGGACATGTTTATAAAAGTAAAGGAAGGGAAAATATTATTTTCAGGTAGGAAAATCATTTATTCCAGATGTAGCCGGGATTCTAAACTTTGAAAACTTTTGAAAACATGTGTTAGAAGAACCTAAACTCACACGAAATCCTGTGTCCAGTTTTTGTGCCGCCAGCATTGAGGTTCATATTTCTTATGGGTGACTAAGGGCGGGTTAAGTTCAAAAACACAAAATGAGATCAAAAGAAACAAAAATTCAATCATCGTATCATGACTGATATGGCTTATCTAACCAAGAAGAACCAAGATGACAAATGGACCTCTAAGGTAGCCTTCCAATGTGCCAGAGAAGTAAAGGTCTCAGGTTGTGCACATACAGGTAGATGTCTCATCAAGACAGACTGTTGGTTAGATATCTGTAGACCTCATGGGCACAGAACACCAGCCTTCCCATACAAAAAAGAAGAATCCTATCCACCACAACCATTTTTCTTGGAAGGCACCACAAGATTTTGATGAATGCAAGAACTTTGTTTCGATTCCAACCATTCATTGGATTAAGAGGTCGAATTTGCCCATGGATGGCCAGTTTTAGAAGAACATAGACTTGGACCTCACACTATAACTCAGATAAAGCATAACTTGTGCCTCTTATAGGTACTGACTGGGTGAACCGTTATTTAAGTATACAGGGACTAAAAGAAAATCTAGTAACCCACCTGTCTAACTCAAGAATTAAAGAACTTCTCTAAGTTGAGATGGAAAGTCTGTTGAGATATTCTACCAGGAGACACATTTTGCTGATCTACAGATCAGACACTCTAACTTAAAATGTATAACTAAGACACACCTTGGAGTATTTATACCTATATCTTTCCTACCGAAAATAACAGGAAGTGGGTAGTGTGGTATTTTACCTGTTCATGAACTGATCAAGGTGGCTTCCAAGTGCCCTAGGATAAAGTGCGTCAAATGTCTGGTATATAAAAAGCAACCTCCTCTACTACTCCTTTATATTCTACATTTGCAGATCAGCTATGATGTAATTTTCCCCAAACACCCAAATTAATTTGGTGGCTGAACAACTGATCTTTCATGACGTACTGCCATTTTATTAACCCCTTTAATGTTCCTCCCTGCCCATCCAAACCAATTGGGTGCACAGACAACCCTTTGCCCAAACGCCCTATTAGAGAATATTCCTATTCCTCTGGTTTCACTGCTGAAATCAGCTGATAAAGGGGGGGGGTAGTAGTCATGGCCCTTTAAGCTGTTTTAGAATATACAATGTTGGGGTCCTCCATTGTTGGGAGCTGCAGTATATTGAATGAAGCAGAGGACTCTCATCCACCAGCTAACATTAAAGGGGTTGTTAAAAACGGCAAAACCCATTAAAGGCATTGTCGAGTTTAAAAAAAAAACTTTTCATATACTATTCCCCCTAGACTATTAGATTAGGGAATTCCGAGTTAATAGAGGGGGGTCCTGTGTTCAGTATCCTCAGCTCTTGGCCAGTTTGGAGACTGGCTACAAAGAGCGTCTCTCGTTCTGGAGGTCCTGCCCTGTCCTGCATTACACAGGCAACACATTGATGTGAATAGGCACTGTGAAATGCTTAATTTCTCCTGTGGTGGCGCTGCAAGGAAACTGAAGACTTACTACTAGCTATCCCCACAGATTACAGCTGATCGCTGGAGGTCCCAGCAGGGGATCATTTTGTGATCTGCTCCAGTAAATGTCAAGATTTGCATCTAACAAGTACGGATTGCCCAAAGTGGAGGACCCCTTTAAGTATTAAACTCATTCATTAATGTTTGAGGTATTCAGTTTACTACAATTATTTACCCAAAAGGCATCGCTGGCTTATATATTACAGAACTAGCACTTTGTAAACATCTGTTCATTACATACATTGTTTTATCACAGACATTTATTTTTTATTTTTTTGCATATTTATGTAAACCTGGGCATTTAACCGATTTTTTTATTTATTTATCCCCCCCCCCCCCCCATCCCACAGTGCTGGTAAATAAATTTTACTTCCCCTTTCATTTCAATAGTGCCTTTGACGCCAGTAAACAGCTTATATTTCAATCATACATTTACAAGCCTCGTTACTGACAGACAAAAAGTCAAAAGGAAACAAAACAGGTGTTCAGTGTCTGTGGTTTTTATGCTGCTTTAAAGTGAGTACAATGAGAACGGTGTTTCGTTCACAGGTAGAAAGTCGCGTATTTCTGTCTGTGCTCTAAATTCTTTCCTGGCAATAAAACGAAGCAAAAAAAAATATGGTACCGCAGGGGTAAATTTAGGATTTTGACACTGGGAGGGGGGGGGGGACGAGAATTTGACTCTGCCTTCCATGAAATTATCTTCTAGTAAAAAAGTGAAGAGGCGATTTGACCTGAAAAAGGAGTAAAATAAATTTCTTCTAAAGGTCGGGTTAAGGATCCATATAATTCCCCCCACACGAGGGCAAACCTACCGACCTGCCATCAGATTTTTAAATACTTAAAAAGGACCTGTTACTTCCCCAGACAGGTCTGTTTTAGTAAATACTTGTATTTCCATGAAATAACAATTTTGGAACTTTTTTTTTTTACAACTCTGCATTGTACCGTTCCTCTGTTATTCCTCCTAGAAATGCATGAATAAATTGACAACTGGGTGTTACCATTATCCTTGTCAAAAGGGTGTGTCCCTACACAGTCTCACTCTGTCAGCACTGATTGGACAGTGTCAGTCTGTGTAAGGACACACCCCCAACTGGTAACCCCCAGTTGTCAGTTTATTCATGCATTTCTAGGAGGAATAACAGAGGAATGGTACAATGCAGAGTTGTAAAAAAAAAAAAAAAAGTTCCAAAATTGTTATTTCATGGAAATACAAGTATTTACTAAAACAGACCTGTCAGGGGAAGTAACAGGTAAATTTCTAGGAAGAATAACAGAGGAATGGCAAAACCTAGGGTTGTAAAGAAAGGTGCTCCAGAATTGTTATTTCATGTGGAACACCGTTTTTTCCTGATACAGAGTTCCAAATCCTCTGCATCTACATAGAGTTAAATAATAAAACTCTGGCTGCCTGTAGCCACCACTAGGGGGAGCTTACTGCATACTCTTAAAGAGTATGCAGTGAGATCCTAGTTTCCTCTAGTGGTGACTGCCAGGTAACCAGAAATTTTTAGAATTTCCCTCTATATCTATACATAGACGATTTCGTGTTTCTCCACATTAAAACTTTTGACTGTGGCTCAATGTCTAAAAAGTTGTAAACTAAGAGAGAGGTCAGCACTCCATATAGAAGGTGTAATAATTATTTTTATTAATTTTTACCCATGTCAAAATAGTAGGGCACCTTTGAGCAGTCGGAATACGAGCCCGATGAAGGGGTAAAACCCGAAAACTTGCTGCAAACGAATTATTTACACAGTGGTGTACTCTTTCGATATGGGTAAAAATGAATAAATATAATTATTACTTACGCCTTCTATACGAAGCACTGACCTATCTCTTCGTTTACAATTCATACATGCTGTGGGGGTTTACCTTGGGGTCTACCACCCGTTCCATACGCCGTTACTTCAGAGTGCTGGCTGACATCGTTTACGGAGTAAGGTCGAAAAAGTTGGCGGCCACTGCTCTAGATCAACACTTGAACTAAATGAACCATGTATGAACTAATGCTGCCCCTTCAAGTCGCGCAATCTGACCATGTGGTCCTGGGGCAAAAAAATAAAACGTATACACCCCTAATGTATGTAATCACAGGAATCCTATAAATGTATAAATTTCGTCTAGTGTCGAAATTCGGAAGAATTATAGCCTAGTTCTAACGACCTGTAGGGGCCATTTGATGCAACTTTTATACCTTCTCGAGCTTCTCGTGGTGTCTTTGTGCGGAGATGATGAGTCCACGTTTAACAACCACTTAGCGTAAGGATTCATTTACAGGGTAAGTTCCTCACGACAATAAAACAGGCTGTTAATTTGGCCAGACTCATGATCGCGGTGTCAGTCGCACCAAGACTGCGGAGAGTGTGGAGACTCGTGTTCCCGTTTCGCATCACTCAATTGTGGCTCCTTGCAGAAAAGCTTTTAACAACCACATCTGGTCTTTAATAAATCACGGCACTTTGTCTTTCTGCCAGAACTCCTCCTTTATCTAGCTTACATCCTCGTGATGAGATAGGAAATCACATATTACGATGGTGACAAACAATTGTAATTATGCCATTAGTAGCCATTTAGTCTACAAAGGTTTCTAAAAAGAAAATACAGCCCACAATGAGAAATATGGGATAATACATTGATCGCTGGTCTAATCCGCTTTTACTTCACAAGTGTAAAACACCGGCATAATTCATCGCTCAGCAGGCAATAATAGCAGACCACTCTAAACTATACAGCTATTCCGCACCGTATCAACTTAAAAAAAAAGAAATGGGGGGGGGGGGAGCCAGAAAGTCTTTAATAGCGTGAATATAAAAAAGTGTAGATCGCCGACTTTTGAAATTGAGATTTATTAGAAACAAAAATGCCGGGGTTCTGGAGTCCGATGTTTTTGATTTATTTTTTTTATAATTTGTTTGGATGGTTTCAGGGCTCTATAGAGGTCCATCTACTGTATCTCCGATTGCCTCTAATTTCATACGGAGGCATACAAATGATATGAATGGGTACTGTGTAATGCTTAATTTCCCCTATGGTGGCGCTGCAGGGAAACGGAACACTTATGGTCAGATTACAGCTGATCGCTGGGGGTCCCAGCAGGGGATCACTTTGTGAGCTGCTACAGTAAATGCCAAGGTTTCCATCTGACCAGTATGGATTGCCCAAATTGGGGGACCCTTTTAAGTATTAAACTCCTTCATTAATAAGTGAAGTCATGAACTACAGTTTACCACAATTATTTACCCAAAAGGCATCGCTGGCTTATATATTACAGAACTCGCACATTTCAGGGCTCATGCACAAAGCCGTACTCAGGCTCCGTTTTGTACCTGGCTCCATAGAGGCCAATCTACTGTACCTCCGATTGCTTCTAATTTCATACGAAGGCATACAAAGGGTTTGTTTTGACCATAAAACCTTAATGTACTGTCGTAGAGGATTCGGGCACCTTATTGAGACTGATGACGTGTATAACAGACGCAGTGTAGTATTAGGACATGGGTACGAGTCTGTAGAGTCACAGTACTATAGGATTACATGGCAATATTGGTGGTTGTCTCACCATGAAAACTCCTTTTCAATGTATAGCCAGCCCAGTGGTTAACCATACATTTCCCTTGAAAGTGTGGTATTACATGAAGGCCACTAATTTAAATATATGGACAAGCCAGGTCGTCCCCAGTGAGAGTGACTCGACGTTTTGGCTAAAAGAGGGATTTCCAAGCAAGCGACTCCGTATGTCCACGGTCTATGATCTAATAGGTAATATGATAAGGGTTTGTCTTCAGTAGAACTCTCGTTTAACTGCAGGCCCGATGGATCTATTGGCAGAAGGAGAAGTTGAATCTGTGGTGGGATAACCCATCTGAATTGTTCCATTTACGATATCACTGGTTCTTACAGTTCAATGGTATAGGTCGGTCACCACGTCTCATTGGCAGAGCCATTGTATGTGAAGCAGTTGTGACCCTCATATGCCATACTTTCGAATGTATTGTTGGACAGCTCTAGCCTAGTGCAGCGGTCAGCAACCTATGGCACGTGTGCCACAGATTGCATGCGGGTCATGTTTGCCTGGCACGCAGAGTCCTTAGCCCTACAAGTACTTTCCAGCCTAAACCTAGACCAACACCTCCCCCTTGGCTTAAATGATGGCTCTAGCAGGCAACAACGTCACTGGTTTCTTCAGTTGCAGGGAGCGCAAAGCGCTTCATGAGATTTCCCAAGAAATCAGTTAGTATTATATGGCTTTCATGTACTGCATGGCACACTGAGTACTTTTTTTTTTTAAGTTGGGTGCAGTACAAAAAAGGTTGCCTACCCCTGGCCTAGTATATTCCTGCCACAATTCCAAGTAACCATATAACGTGGTCAATATTGCCACAAAAACTTTTGCTTTTACCTTATAACCCTAATTCCGGTCAAATTTAACCTGATTAACTTAAATTTGATCGATATTGGGGCTATGGTAAGTGTTATAGGCACACAGTAGCCGCTGTTAGCCGAGCCGTCAGCCCAGCTGACGGAAGTACTCGACTTACAGTGCCGGTCTGCAGCTTCTATCTATAGTGGAGACATAGAGGCTGCAGCACAAAAAACAAAATAACTTTTGATAAATCTGTCAGCTGCGAGCCGCCAGCCCATTATTTTCAATGAGCCCGGGCTCCTGGGCCATTCACGGACCGTGGAAACCACGGTCGTGTGCATGGCCCCATAGTAATGAATGGGGCCGCAATTCTCCAATGGATTTTCGGGGGAATTACGGCCGCAAAAGCACGTTCGTGTGCATGGTGCCTAAGAGAAAAATGTTTTATAAACACTAAACACATACATTAAAAAAAAATTTCAAAAAAGCTACAAATGATAGACTTTAACATCACTGAAAATGTGAAAAATTGTAGATTGTTAGATCACTCCTCATCACGTCAGAAGTCCAGGAAATTGAGATATAAGGAGCTGTTTAGAAGAGTCCTCACAATGGAGAGCTGGTCGTCACTGAAAGTTGAGATTGAGGCCATACATCTCTCCATATCTCAGCGTCCTGGACTTTTATAAGTGTGACATGGGGGGGGAGGGGATAGGATATTGGGGTAACAATGGAAATGTTCAGGTTCTGTGTGAAATTAGGCTTTGGGATCTACTCTACAACTCGGTTATTTACTGAAACACTCCGCATATCCCACGAAAAAAAAAAACTACAGCCAAGACGTGGAATATTATTACTGTTCCTCCCTTGTCACATAGACAAATTATATAATATGAACATCAGTGTAAGTGAAACCAGATAATCGCAAGACCATTCATTTATCTTCAAAGATGTTGCTGCACTGAAGACGTGCGAACGCTACAAGTTCCCTGCTTTGTCTTCTCTAACACCATGAAGGGGAAAAAAACATATCTGCCTTCAAATAGGCAACGCATTCTGTATCTAATCCCTCTCCTCTGCGCTGCATTGTGCTCAAAGGATTTTACAAGTGGAGATTAGCAAATTCTTTAGGACTCCGAGTCACATTACAGAGTACCAAGACTTGTGGGAAGGAGGATTGTGCTGTATGTAAGAAATAAAAATAAAGAACACACGGCGGCGTGCACAGCAAACATCCGAGGGCCATGCAAGGCAATAGGGCACTTAGGCCTCATGCACACGAACAGCATTTTGTGACCGCAATTCATCCGCAAAAGTGCGGATGAATTGCAGCCCCATTCATTTCTATGGGCATATACACATGGCCGTGGTTTACACGGACCATGTGGGGGCCGCAATTGTGAACCGCAAAAAGTCATTTTATGGTCCACAATTGTGGTCCGGCACTATTGAAATGAATGCACATCTTTTGAGGGCATGGTCAGTGATTGCGGACGGCCCGCGGATGACACACCGCGGCAGTTCGTGCCCGTAATCCCGTTACTGCCTTACTGCCGTGACAATCTATATAGAATGAAAAATATGGTAAATTTGCACTGTGAATTATCGTCTGTCAATATGCAAGATAAGTAATTTCCCCTTAAGGCCCCATGCACACGCCCGTAATTACGGACCCATTAATTTCTATGGCAGTAGAAATCTTCAGTACAAAATAGGACATGTCCTACTTTTTTATTTTACGGATCATGCTCCCATACAAATGCGAATGACTGTACGTGGCCGGCCGTGTCCGTAATCACGGACCGTAATTAGTGGCACGGTCGTGTGCATGGGTCCTTAGTGGGTAGATTAGTGGTTATTTTTTGGCCCCCTGATATTTGCTGCACAATAATCCATCTGACAAGCCTACTTTTTAAGAATTATTTTTATTGACATGTGCAGTTCACACCCCAATATAGACAGCACCATCGCAATGATCTTATTAACAGTGTCTGCAGATTCCCCCCATAACCAGTGCCAGAATAGTGCTTCATTTCCACAGCCATAAAAGCAAATTCTAAAATTCTGCCTGCCTGCAGCTGCCACTAGGGGGAGCTCACTGCATATTTATACACATATGTGGCAAGCTCCCCCTAGTGGCAGCTTCCAGCAGCCTTTGCAGGAGATTTGATTGCTCTGGGAGAGTCGGAGTATGTAGTACAAGCTACTCAGAGCAATCAAAGTAATTTATACTATATTATATTACATAGTATTTTGCCATAGAATAGAATCAGATTGATACACTAAAGCTTGTAATTAACAGCTTCTAGCAGAAAATATGAGTTCCATGAGACATTTCATAAAGCTACTTTATGCTTTAGCTTGAGGCATACATCGGGAGTCACCTGAAATGTTACATGGAGTCTAATCCTGTAAGATTAGCTCTTGTTCCAAATCAAACTGGATGGATGAAAATTATACCTGCCAATCCATTTACTCTCCTGAAATAAAGCTCGGAGTAGAAGTACTTTATAAGTAAAACCTTCTTGCAGATCAATTTAGTCAAATATAAAAATTCTCAAACCCGTTCAGGTCCATAGACTTGTCTACAGAGGACAGTATTATAATATAAAGTACTGGTGTAATAAAGCATTTTCCTGAGTCCGTAATATGCTCAGATCAGTTGTCATCCCTGTGCGAGACAAAATGAGCCATAGACATTACAGCCACAAGCTAGAACACTATATGTGTTGAATGGAGTTTTCCATACAGGGGTTGTCTCGTAAAGACCACGCTTTTTTAACACTAGCTTCTCTAACCCCTGGAAACCAACTGTTAGTGCCATGAGTCGCCGCGTCCGGCCAGACTAATTACTTGCATTGGTAATGTAGCATTACTGTGAGTATTGCAACACATGCAGCAGTTCTTCTCACTGAGCTACTTGTGATGCTGGACAGCTCCAGGGCTGAATCTATTGTCTATGTTCTCTTGATTCTTCCTTCTCGAGATTCCTTTCTTGATTCCTATCCGCTTTTTGGATTCCTATATAAGCTGAATATGGAGCTACCTGCCTCTAGTCTTGTTCCTTGCACCTTCCTTGTTGTCACTAATTTTTGTACCGAGCTTGAATTGTTTCTGACCACGTCTCTGCCTCACGCCACAAACTGTTGCTGCTTATCTGTGTACAACACCTCGACTGTTACTTGACTACTTCTTGCTAATATGACTGACCATCCAGATGTTTCTGCCACTGGGCTTCGAATCTGCTTTCAGACCCTGACAATTAGATGGCATAAAATTAATGCCCATTTGGTACTAATGGCCAATGGCATGGATGGGCCGAGTCAGGGAAAATGGGGCTTTTGAAAAGGGGTTGTTTATAGGAGATAACCCCTTAAGAGACGACCTGTCAGCAGTGTACCAATCCATAAAATAAACATACTACCCTTTATGGGACCACCTTACAAATCAAAGCCCTTAACTTTGGCACCATGCATGACAATGCCTCCAACAAGAGGATCACAGCACTACTGCTTGGTATTGGCTTCAAACAAATACATTACAGTGGAGTGTTCATGTGGTCAATAATTGCCTTGTCTTTCGCCCTAGGTAAAGAGGGTAATTTAAGAAGTAAGGCCACTAGAATATCTAGATCTAAAATATGTCTACAAAAATAAACAAAAAGAAAGTGGCACCAAACAAAACTCTAGTAGATAGACAAACAGAAAACGGTCAGGAAGGAAACTCCATTAAGACTTATTTAAGAAAACTGGACCTTGACAAATGGAAACCGCAAAATTTTATTTTATTTTTTTTAAACTTTCCACTTTATTTCCTCTTTTATGTCTTTTTCTAATTATTTTCATTTCCTTCCTAATTTTCTTCCAGGAAGTTGGTGCGTTATGTCATCCCTCAAAAGGTGGAGGCTGAAGAAGCCCACGATTGTAGAAGAACATCCGAATGCAGCAGAAAGTGACTTAGTGTCATCTAACCACAAAAGGGTAAGAAGTAATTTTTTGGTTCTTTGGAAAATATCAGAGGCAGAACGCTTTGTATATATCCAGAAAGCTAACCACACAGTGAGTAAACCTGAGAGTTGACATATGTATTGGGGAAACAAGAATATATTCACATAGTTATTTTGTGAGTTTACGTGAAGGTTACACAACAAACTAAAATAATACTTCTTCTCTTTGGTAGTTAAATATCATGGGCAACAGTACTACATAATTCTTAAGGTTTCACGCATGAGCTCATTCCCGGCCTCAATGAGCCAGAGCACACACATGTTTTAGATTTGACTGATTGCTCCCAGATCACCTGGACTATAAGAAGGGCCCTGTCCCTTCCTACGTTTCCTGAGCGTTTTTTGTACCTACCCGTGTCTGTCTTTGCAAATGGTCCCTTGAGTGATTTCCAGTGTTCCCATTCCTGCTACCTGTATCCCGTGCTATATTGTTCCAGTGCCGTATAGAGTTGGAGTCTTGTTGTGCTGTATACTCTATCACTTGTTAATTGACATATTGCCCCTTGACATGTACGTAAATTGTATTGTATAGGTTTTGACTTCAAATTGTGCATCAATAAGTGTTGCTACGTTGGCGTAGCTCATTTCTCCTTGCAAGTTGGGTTCCCCTGGCACAGGAAGAGAAATTTACATGTGAACGCCGCTGTTCACATGTGATAAGGCAAGAAACCAGCCGAGTGTGCTTCCTTTTCAGTAGAGCCAGGACATCTTGAGATTCTCTTGAGGATTACCTTTATTTTTTAGAAGACACTTTAATACAATGCATTTTAGATACAGCTGTATGGGGGAACAATGTGGTTGGCTCTGAATAGAGGCACACTGCTGCTAGCACTGAATGGGGGCGCTAGGTGAATGGCACTGTACAGAGAACAATGTGGATGGCACTGTATGTGAGCACACTGCAGCTGGAAATGTAAGAGGGCACACTGTGACTGGCATTGTAATACTTCAGCTGCTGCAGAAACTTGTTTTGAAGAACAGGCAGGTGTTATGGAATTGCAAGTTGAGCGATTCCCCAAAGGCTGCCGAAGACTGCCAGGAGAGCGTGTGCAAATAAAACTGCAACCTCAAATCCATCACAACTCTGATCAACAGAGTCTAAGGCTACTCTAAAGTTTTCACCTGAGCCGACTGCAAGGTGGGATGGTCTTTGCTGCTTAGAACCCAGGTTGTCTTAGCAGAATTCAGTGTTGGATAAGAGGTGCAATGCAGGCAGCACAGAACAGGATAACCAGCTAGCCAGAGATTAAACAGAAAGTCCAAAAAAGAGCAAGTGAAAATCCGGTACAGCAGAGGTCAGAAACAGCCGGGAGCAGATAATCCAAATCTGTAAATGAGGGGTTAACGAGAGACAAGCCGAGGACCGTTTCCAAGAAGTCCAGAAGTACAGGGAGTGTCAAAGCTTGATCAGAACAACAGAAGACTGGGAAAATCACAAGCAAAGATCAGGGGGAGGAAGCCTGATATAAATACAACCCCAAACCTGATTGGCAGGAAGACAAAGAAAAGAGAGAGGCTCAAAGTAAAACAGAACCGCCCAGAAGCTAGAACAGTAGTCATGGTGATCTTAAGGGAACAGGCGTTTTACCTAATAGCAGGTCAATTTATTCAGACAGTGATTGATCTGAAGATGTTCTACAGCAGCTGAGGTGTGTGTCTATGTGTGTGTTATAAGGAATATCCCCTACTATACATAACTATTAATACTAGAAGTCCATGGATTTTGTGTGGCCATGCAACTGTAAGGGCACGTTCAGACGTGGCGAAATGTTTCCGCTACAAATGTTGGTGAAGATTGGGGCAATTACGCAACGAATCTGCACCAACATTTGCATATTTGACAGGTAATTCAGACGTTGCAGATATCACAGCGGACTTGCCACAGATTTCAGTTTTTGCAATGCAAAGGCTGAAATACGCAGTGAAATTCTGCTTCTACTACGCAACAGACAGTGCATGCTGCGGAGGGAAAATTCCGCACTGCAGCCTATGGACCACAGCGGATTTTTCCGCAATGTCTGAACTAACTTGCCTAAAAATGGATTGAAACAAATGTAAAAAACGGCCGCTGGAGAATTCCACTGCAGACTGTCCACAGCAATTCCACCACATGTGAACCTGCCCTTAGGATCCGATTTGTTGTGGAAAATTCAATATCAGCAGGAAATCCTCCAGAAAATCTGCACCATGTCATGTTGATTTTGGTGCCAATTATGCCGCTAGCGGTCACAAAACATCATCACAGGAGGCCGGCTGTACAGAGACCAGCGACGCATTAACACGTTCACCCCAGAGGAGGAGAGTATAGTCTTTTTTTTTTTTTAGGACTAGCGGATTATGCTGCACATCCACACGTAATCTGCAACTAAATCCACATCACATGCCATTTGTTGCAGATTTTGACTCCCCCCCCCCCCCCCACATTGAACTCAATGGGTAAAATCCGCAAAAAATCTGTGACCATTCCACAGCAGGAATTTACATGATTTTACAGAAATTAAAATGGGAAACAATTTAAAATGTTCGGTGTCCATGGCAAATTTCTAGACTCATTGATCATCTGGCTCCTGACATTTCTCCAGTCCTGATAATATATACATCTACACATAAAAAAAATAACATTCATGGAACATGCCCGATCTCAACATCAATCAAGAATTGCCCAATGGTCGAGAATTGCCCAATAAAGTTTTCCTTTACCTAGGGCAATAATTCAGTTTGCTGCCCTAGCCCTGTATCTAAAAAAAAACCTGACCAAGGCATTTTTGGCACTACTCCTGGCACACACATGCTTCGCCCCAACTACACCCCTGCCCGAAGGTTAAAATGGCGCAAGGTCTCTGAGCAGCATCAAGAAGTCTTTTGGAAGTTCATTCTTGAAAATGATTCTAAAAATCTGCGATATACAGATATAAATATTAAGTCTATACACATACATTATATTTCTGTACAATATGGCATATGTTTTATTTATGGGCTCATGGCCCTTTAAGAGTTGAGCAGTGCTCACCAACTATGTCTGCATGGAATCATTAAAAAGCGTAAAGATTGTGCAGATTTTATAAGACAAATTAATAATAATAAACCGGTACCTGCAATCTGTAAGGAGCCGTATACCGTACAATTGGAAATATTTCCTCCTATATAAGACTTCATATTATAATTTCCGCGTAAACCCTCGGCTCGAAATCCTAGACCCCGGATCTTAACTACTCCATGAAATGCGACGGCGCAATCTATGGAATTCACGGTTGTTAATGTATTCTGCAAGATGTTTTTTTCTTCTTCATCTATTAATTCAGGTTCTTAAAATAATCGGCATAATGTACTATCCTTTACTGTCTTTACCAACGCTGCCAACTTTTTGATAAATAAACTGGCATTTTGACACTGAGAACGTTAGGTTCTTCCTACTACATCTGTTTCATCTGGCATCTGATCCAACCCAATATTCCGACGCAGCCTTCAAAAAGCAAATCTCCTCTAGACCCCCTCCCCCAGGTACAAATAAACAAACAAGATTGAATTAATAAGAAATGCTAGTAACAAAAAAAAATTATGAAAGTCCCATCATTTACAGCATTTTTTACATGTGCAGGATCCGTCCGCTGCTGGAACCGCCTTCTACCTTTCCTTTAAAGGGGTAACCGGTTCTTTAAAATTGATGGCAATTCGTTACAGAAGATCAATAGGTGTCCGACTCTCGGCACCCCACTGATCAGCTGTGTGAAGGGTCCATGGGGCTCCAGTGAGAGCTGCGTTCCCTTCATTGTCTAACGCGTCAAAATACGCCTAAAATACACGTTGTGTGAACAGTGCCTAAGTAGCAGCGTTGCATTGTATTACAGCTCAGTCCCATGGATGGCGATCTAGTCCGCCGTAATACCAGGTACAGCCGCTACTGAAAGTACGTAGCTCTGCCTGGTAAACAATAAAGGGGATGCTCTGGTGGGCTGATGAGCTGGGATGTCGAGAATCGGACTCCCACTGATCTAATATTAATGGCCTATACTAAGGTTAGGCCAGCAATGTTTAAGAACTGGATGAGCCCTTTTAAAGCCAAAACATTTAATTTAAAGTGGTAGTCCCACTGTAGGCCTAAATGGGAGATGATCCCCCATTCGGCAAGTTAAATGAGGACCCAAATATTCCAGTGATGTCATTATTGTAAGAAACACTCTGGTCAAAACGGATACTTTTATGTTATGCTTAGTGGGCGGAGCATGACACAGGGATTCTCTGTCATGCTCCGCCCCCTCTTAGTCAGTTGTGCCCAGAGTTTTTTTCCTCTTGTGCGCCGCACTAGTTTATTACACACACACTATGGTAACACTTGTCCAGGCAGCTTCTCTGTGCATTTCTTTAATGTTACATATTAATTTTGTTAAGATATGCCTTACGGAAATTTAGTTTTCAAAATGTTAAATTCAGGGTGGAGTGCTCATTAGAAAGTTCCTTTAACTCTTTACTTTCTATACTGCACAGCTTAAAGGGAACACAGCACAACACACATGGGAAACCCGACATTAAAGTGTTACAAGTATCCTGAAGCAGGAAGCGCGCATGGTATAGCAGCACTTTCACATACAGTAGCTTTGTACAGTATGTTTACCATATTCTACCACTTCCTTTACAATGAGGCAGACTAGATTTGTGGGTACATCGCTCCGTACTAAGGACTCATGAAATGATAAATCGTGAAATAACTCGGGGTGTGTAAGTAGTTTGGTCGAGTATTCCTTCTGGACCATAATAAGCCTGTCCAGAATCACAACCTATAAACTATAGGTTTAGAAAGTAGAGTTTGTAATTGGATTGAGAATTGGCTCAAGGACCGTATCCAGAGGGTTGTGGTCAATGATTCCTACTCTGAATGGTCCCCGGTTATAATTGGTGTACCCCAGGGTTCAGTGCTGGGGCCACTATTATTCAACTTATTTATTAATGATATAGAGGATGGGATTAATAGCACTATTTCTATTTTTGCAGATGACCCCAAGCTATGTAATATAGTTCAGTCTATGGAAAGAGGTTCGTGAATTGCAAGTGGATTTGGACACACTAAGTGTTTGGGCGTCCACTTGGCTAATGAGGTTTAATGTATATAAATATAAAGTTATGCATCTTGGTACCAACAACCTGCAGGCATCATATGTCCTAGTGGGAGCTACACTGGGGGAGTCACTTGCTGAGAAGGATCTGGGTGTACTTGTAAATCATAAACTAAATAACAGCATGCAATGTCAATCAGCTGCTTCAAAGGCCAGCAGGATATTGTCGTGTATTAAAAGAGGCATGGACTCGCGGGACAGGGATGTAATATTACCACTTTACAAAGCATTAGTGAGGCCTCATCTAGAATATGCAGTTCAGTTCTGGGCTCCAGTTCATAGAAAGGATGAAAAAAATACAAAGAAGAGCAACGAAGCTTATAAGGGGCATGGAGAATCTAAGTTATGAGGAAAGATTAAAAGAATTAAACCTATTTAGCCTTGAAAAGAGACGACTAAGGGGGGACATGATTAACTTATATAAATATATGAATGGCTCATACAAAAAATATGGTAAAATCCTGTTCCATGTAAAACCCCCTCAAAAAACAAGGGGGCGCTCCTTCCGTCTGGAGAAAAAAAGGTTCAACCTGCAGAGGCGAAACAAGGCTTCTATACTGTGAGAATTGGGAATCTATAGCATAGTCACCGCAGGAGACGTTACAGCAGGGACAGTACATGGCTGCAAAAAAGGCAAAGATCATTTCCAAGAACTAAAAAATATCAGCTCCTATGTCAATGTGTAGAAATTTTTCCCTTCCCTTGGTTGAACTTGATGGACATGTGTCTTGTTTTCAACCGTAATAACTATGTAACTATGTGGGGAGAGGAGTGACAAACCCCTAATGGCAAAACAATGTGGACAAAGCTGCAGTTGTCACTTCTTTAGCATCCGGTCTTGACCTTAAAATTATAACATGTTGGGCAAGCCCAGGTTAAAAAAGAGAATTTGCGACCAATTTCAATGGCTCCTAAAGTAACATAATGTCCAAGGATCATTTTCCAGACTCGGGCCCCATGCACACGACTGTAGACTTTGTCCGGAAAAAAAAACCGCTAAGGATAGGACATGTCCTATCTTTTGCTCTTTATGGACCGTGCTCCCATATTTTATATGGGAGCACGGGCCGAAAATGCAGGTGGCTGTCCTCGGCCGGTGGTGTACGTGAAGCCTAAAGAGATTTTGCTTTGATTGTTCTCTTGTATAAATATGAAATAAAACTGAATTGGGACATGTATCTCCACCTTTTTAAAACCATGACATTTTTAGGTCTAACGTGTACTCATTAGTTTCTTAATATATCTTTATAGAGCTTGGCGCTCAGTTTTTCTGATACAGCGCTCCAAATCCCTGCATAGAGAGAGGGTTAAATGATAAAATTCCAGCTACCTGCAGCCACCACCAGAGGGAGCTTAAGAGCTTACTGTATACAGTTTATACATTGAACTCAATAGTAACACAGTATGCAGTATGCTCCCTCTAGTGATGACTGCAGGTAGCTGGAACTTCACCAATTTACCCCAATGGGAGGAATTTATAAACTTTTCTACGCTAGAAAAGTCATGAATGCATCAACAGTTGCCATTTTTCACTAACAAATTGTGACTTTTAATGCGTTTATGCCACCTAGACCACATTCCGAAAGGTGGGTGAAGCTTCGTGAAAGGAGTGTAACCTGCCACAGTTTGACAAATTGACTATGATTCATTGGCGTAAATTAAAGTGGATATTTACGTCAGCTCATAGATACCATAGATATCTCTTTCAGGCACACAAACCGCCAGCGATGCACATAATTTAATAGGCTATCTATATATTAAGCCTGTCGTATGAAAGAGTTGCGCAAACTGCAACTTTTGAGGCATTTGCAACTTTTCTTTGCCAGAAAACTGGCGTTGAAAAGTTTATAACTTCACCCCATAGGGTTAAATCATTAAATTATATATACCTGCAGTCAGCACTAGGGGGAGCTTAGGAGCTTATGCATACTGGGTTATTATTTAGTTCAGGGGTCTCAAGCATGCGGCCCCTGGGGCTGTCATCTGCGGCCCGCGGGACACAGAGCCGCTAGTACAGGCTCTGCTCCGGAACTCTGTGGAATTCCCTGACATCGCTGTCCACATATGGACAGCGATCTCTGGGGCTTCCCCAGGGCCGGAGTCCCGTGCAGAGCGCTAGTTTCGGCTCTGCTCCGGGACTCTTTGGAATTCCCTGACATCGCTGTCCATATATGGACAGTGTTGTCAGGGTCTTCCCCGGAGCGGTCCCGGGCAGAGCGCTAGTTTAGGCTCAACTCCGGGACTCTGGAATCCCCTGACATCGCTGTCCATATATGGACACTGTTGTCAGGGTCTTCCCCAGTGTGAAGTCACAGGCAGAGCGCTAGTATCGGCTCTGCTCCGGGACTCTGTGGAATTCCCTGACATCGCTGTCCATATCTGGACAGTGTTGTCAGGGTCTTCCCCAGAGCGGAGTCCCGGGCAGAGCGCTAGTATCGGCTCTGCTCCAGGACTCTGTGGAATCCCCTGACATCGCTTTCCACATTTGGACAGCAATGTCTGGGGCTTCCCCAGAGCTGGAGTCCCGGGCAGAGCCCTAGTATAGGCTCTGCTCCGGGACTCTGGGGAAGCCTCTGACATTGCTGTCCATAGATCGACAGTGATGTGGTATTGTTATAGTAATGTAGTATTTTTATAGTAATGTAGTATTGTTATAGTAATGTAGTATTGTTATAGTAGTTCAAATAACTAATTGATTAACAATAATTTTGTATTGTATCAAATTTGAAAGTAATGTGGCCCGTCAACTTCCCATTTTTTCTATATGTGGCCCACTTACCCGGCTGAGTTTGAGACCCTGATTTAGTTCAAGGTACAAACAGTATGCAGTAAGCTCCCCCTAGTGGTGACTGCAAGAAGCCAGAATTATATCATTAAATCAATACAGGGGATTTGAAGCTCGGTATCAGAAAATTGAAGCTCCTATATTATAAGAAATTTATTAATACAGAATATTTGGGCCAAGGGTGATCATTTACTTTTAAGGTGGATTTTGCATCTCAGCTATTTGTAGAACTACTACTTCCAGCATTTTCTGGCCAGTGAAGGCCACAGCTGTTGAACTATACAAAGTTGAACTTTACAATTCTGGCAACGCCCGTCAGATTATTAGGTAAAGCTGTCCATATGTAGAAGTTTATATTTGCGAGTCTATAGTGTTTTTAGGATAGACCACAGTTTACTGCTGGGCGGAGGGAGTGGGTTTTGCTGCATTTATTAAGCTAAATGAAGTGCACGGTACAGACAGCAGACAAAGAGTTACAGTGCAATATAAATACAACATATGTAATTAATTGTAGGGGCTTTCTCTGCTCCGGGGTGCAGGCTGAGCTTGTCCATCCTGCTGAAATTACACAATCAATAAAGCATCTCTTTGAAACTCCCTGGACTAGTGCCGACATGCAGACAGTAGTCAAGCTGGGTTTTCTTTCGTTCTCCTCAGTTTCCGTTATTACAGCTCTGAGAAAGTCTACGAAAAAGACATCAAAACGAGGTGTCTCGCTTCCAGCAAAACACAACAGAATGAAGTTCTTCTCTGCAAACATCACCAAACATAAAAAGGGTTACATTGTTCCGCTAAGTGCAGAGACCGGATGGATCGCCATAGGTAGAGTAGCAAAAAACGAATCCACTACACCCAATACACCACCAACTCTGCACAGTTTAGGGTCCCGCAAAGGTTTCATCCATTCCTGGAAACATTCAAGACTCGGCGCCCCAACCTTGCAGTACCACTCATCTGTTCCCTTTATGGGCACAGCTGGTTATCTAAAGATGAAATTATTTCGTTCTTAGGTCCAAAATTCTGTACTGATTAATTTTATAATATATCTTTGTAGTGGTTAGAGCTCCGTTTTTCCCTGCGTAGTAGGGCTGCGCGATTATGACCTAAATCAAAATCACGATTAATTCAACTTGTACCCTCGATTACGATTAATCAACAATTTAGGCCACACCCCCTATTTTCATGCCACACCCCCTATTTGCATGCTACACCATTGAATTAATATTTATTCCCTGTGCCTGCTGTATACTACTGTATATAATATACCCCCTGACACTGCCCCCACACAGTATAATGCCCCCATAGCTGCCTCCACACAGTATATTGCCCCTATAACTGCCCTCCACACAGTATATTACCCCCATAACTGTGCCATAGCTGCCCCATGCTGTATATTGCCCCACAGCTGCACCCACACAGTATAATGCTCCCACAGCTGCCCTCACACAGCCCCAATAATGCCTATTAAAATACATACTCACCTAACCCCCGTTCCAACGACGACTGGAGGAGATCCCTCTGCTCCTCCGGTCTGTGACAGGCGCGATGACATCACTGCCCCACACCTGTCTGCGACAAGCCGTGGGCGTCTGGCAATACATAGTGAATGGTAGATCAGGGACCTTACAGCCCCCTGCTCTACCATTGGATTCAACTGTATCTGTGTCCTAAGGACGCAGATGAATTTGAAACCGGTGGGAGGGGGGGGAACGAAGAAACCGAAATGCGCAAGATGACATTGGTGAATTTCGGTCTCAAGTTCTTTGCCCAGCCCTACTACATAAATATTCAAATTCTATCTACCTGCAGCCACCACTAGAGGGAGCTATAGAGTTAAAACTTTAACATACAATATACTGAAAAGATCTATTCTGATCTTTTATGAGTAAAGGGGGGAAATCACATTTCTGGCATTTACGATATTCTGTATCCTACCCAGAGCAGAAGGTACAGTCTGTGGTGGAGCAACCTGTGTCTGATAAATGGCAGTTTGGAAAACATGGGCAAAAATCCCATCAATTCTGATAATTACCGATCCCAGAAAAATAATAGTAAGGAATTGTTATACATGAAATTTTCTAATATACAAGTGAACCTATGCATTATAGGGGTTAGAAAACCCACTTTTAAATATTGAATTAGGGCATTCAGAGTTAACAAAGGGAATACACTCATTCTCAATCTCTATCAATAAACCGGTTCAGAGATCAGCAAAAAAGAGTGGCTCTTGCTTTGGAGGACCCAGGAATATCTATGAGTTAAGAACACAGTTCATTTATTTCAATGGGCACCATGCAATACCTCATTTCACCGGTGGTGGCACTGCAGGGTAATCGCACACTAGGTTCCTGGATCCCTGCGCTGATTAGCTGATCGTTGGGGATCATGGCAGCAGAGCACCCCGTGATCAAATTATTTTTTGGTGGCGCTCTAACAAAGAAGGGGTGGTTAATTTTTAAGTTTGTCAAAGGCTATGAACATAGTATGAGGGTAGGACCATTGTACAATTTACTGCTATATAATTCAAAAAAGTTTTCTTTTAATGAATGGAATTTATTTCTTCAAGAATACAGAACAGGAGGGAACGAAGAAGATCTCTATTATGTCTTGTGCCATTTGCTGGATAAAGCAGCAAAAGGTATATATTCTATAATATGACCTTGACAGCCGGAGACACAGAGCATTGAATGCAGCAGGAGAGGTCCTATATCTAGGCAGCATATTTCCGGCTGCAGGTGTAATAAAACTATCAGAGCTTGCAAGTGGTTTTCTTGTATAAACTACGTCGGATCTTCCCAGATTAGGGTGAGTCGGATGAGTCATCTGAATATTAAACACATTTTCCCTTTCTTTGAATGCAGTTGATTTGCAGAACACAAAAGAAAGATTGGCGGTGAAAACCAGTGAATCTTTTCCATCGCTACAATCACTGCCGAGTGGAGGGGAAGTCCCTTAATGTACAAGTATTGGTCACTCTGTACCCACAGTATCTATAGGTGTGTCTGTATTTAGGTGGCCAGATCTACACAATAGACAACTTTTTGCTAAATCTGTCTCCTTAAAGGGTTTGTATAGGATTAGAAAAACATGACTGCTTTCTTCCAAAAACAGCGCCATAGCTGTTCACAGGTTGTGTGTGGTATTGCAGCTCAGCCCTATTCACTTCAAAGGAGCTGAGCTGCAATACCAGACACATACCATGGACGGGTGAGGCGCTGTTTTTGGATTAAAATGTTTTTCTAATCTTGTGTAACCCCTTTAAATGAGAATTGTACACAACACATAGGGCTGCATCAATAGAGAATACCCCTAAACATTGTTTTCAAACGCGTCAAAATGTAAAAAATGTATAAATAAATATTTTTTGTTTGGTTCAAAAGTCACCAGGGTCACCAGCCACTCCCTGTTGCTATGCACTGGCATGGGACCACAGTAGCTTATCATTGGCCGTGACAGGAGTTTATTGTCCATAGTGATGTCACCGATGTAGCCAGCGATAACTGATTGACTGCAGGACAAGGCTCTGGTGATGGGTAGTGTACAGGAGCGTAACTACAGTATGGTAGGTGCAGGGTTTGTGGTTGCACCCAGGCTCTGAGGCCTGAGGGGGCCCAATAAGTCCATCTGCCCCATATTTGGAGACCAGTGATAGTTGGGGATTCCCGTTACAAATTTAGAACAATAATTTTGAAGAGGACCTAAACCAATTACATCCTATGGGACATAGTTTCATTGGTCGGAACCGATTTAGTCCCATAAACATAACAACGTTTTTTTTAGCAGTTCACTTTAAGGCTGGGTTCACACGACCTATTTTCAGGCGTAAACGAGGCGTATTATGCCTCGTTTTACGCCTGAAAATAGGGCTACAATACGTCGGCAGACATCTGCCCATTCATTTGAATGGGTTTGCCGACATATTGTGCAGACGACCTGTAATTTACGCGTCGTCGTTTGACAGCTGTCAAACGACGACGCGTAAATTGACTGCCTCAGCAAAGAAGTGCAGGGCACTTCTTTGCCACGTAATTTGAGCTGTTCTTCATTGAACTCAATGAAGCACAGCTCAAGATTTTCGAGCGTCTCAGACGGCTCGCAAAATGCGAGGAGCATTTACGTGTGAAACGAGGCAGCTGTTAACAGTCTGTCTTTTCACACGTAAATGCCTCTCATCGTGTGAACATACCCTAATCCTTTAGTCTATAGCCAGCGATGGTATCACATCTATACAGCAGACAACCACAGCCTCCCAGGTCATTATTTGAAGTCCTTATTGTCATACAGTGTACACTATATCTACAGCTCTTGTATATTTGTCCTATCTGTGATAAGTATAGATTCTCCTTATGGAGATCCAGCTGGTAGGGAGTTTTTAGAGCAATGCTCCCTGGGAAAAGTATGCAAAATAGCTCTCCTCATGTAGGAAGAAAACTGTCCCTCTAGCGCCATCTATAGGAGACTAGTCTGTCTGAAAATACCTGATCCGAGCCTTGAATCCTGCCATCAGAAAAGAGTAGGTTTCTGCTTGGCTGTGTGTATTTTTTTATTTTAACATTTACAAAAAATTACAAAAAAAACTTGGATGTCCTAAAAAATTCTAGAAAGGGAAGATCCTTTAATTTCTCATTTTTAATTTGAAGATCTCTCCAGGAATAGCGAGGCACGTTCCTCTACATATTCTTTGGCTTACAACAATCAAATATCTTTTTTTTTCCCCTTTTGGAAGAATGATCAAACTAGGGGGTGGGACGGCATATCCTGCGTTAAACCGCATCCTGAACAAGCACGACCACGATTCAGTGTAAATAAATATTCTCTTCTTGCAGCACTTCCGTCAACTGTCATTGACTTGGCTCCAATCACCTTTCCAAGTCCAAACAGGAAAACAGAGCAATGCAAGTGAGATGGCAGATATGAGGCTTAATTTGCTTTTCATTGCAGATTTCACTGGCGTTGTACTTCCGATTCTCTGGCTCTGCCAGCTGCCGGGAATCACTCTTGGACCCGGGCTCTTCCTCTTAACCTTTCTGATTGTGTTATTATTGCGGGCAAGCCCATTGGCTCCGCTGCAGAATCTGTAGAGAACGTAGATCTTCCCTTCACCCGGCAGCCAAATCTTAATACTCAGGGAGCACTGACTGCAGCTGGCACACCGACTGCCCCATTTCACTGATGGCGGGCCAAATCTGCATGGCAGCTCCTTCTACAATTTCTGGCCTTAGGCACCCAAACTAGAAGATTACACATACCCTGACCGATAGAAGGGGAATAAATGGCACTACGGAATTCTAGGCCAATCTCAGAAAAAGTCTTGATGGTTAATTAAATATTCCAAATTATTGGATGGACGCAGAATGGTCAAGGTACCAAACTAATATGCACCTTAAACTGAAATAATGTTAAAATTAAAAAAAAATCCATTCAAATTCCTTTAATCTGGAATCCAATAATCCAGAAATTCTAATAATCCTGCACAGAACTGCAAGATAATGTAAAATTTGGAGAATAAATTAGTAAAAAAAACATGGTAGTAGCAGATCATGGGATGTTTTTTCTCTTCCTAATACCACCTCTTGGTTGGCTTTGTGTATGCCAGTTTTTACAACAAAATGTTGGCACACCTTGGCACATTGTAAGCCACGCCCATTTCATTAAGCCACACCCTCTTAGACTTTTTTCTTTTTTTTTTTTTTGCCCCAGTCTATTGAGGCGCAAACATCTGTTCTTATTTTGGCACAAATGAATAACGCATTTGTCTAAACGGATTTGGAGGAAAAAAAGCTCAGCGTAGGCCAGAATTCTGGCGCAACAAGAATAGCAAATCTGCCCCGTTGCATTTGTTTTTCTGACCGCCTTACTGAAGGTTCTCTACCCTTACATGTGAGGTTTGTATAGTTTGCTATGAATATCCAGAATATCTCCTAATCTGACGTCAATATCATTAATGGCAGATTAAAGGAATTTACCGGTAAATTACATTCACGGTTTATAATTGACATAACACAAAATCAAAATAAATTTTAAAAAACAAACAAACAAAGGCTGTAGAATTAAATGATATGCCGAAATGATGTCATTCTTAGTAAAGTCACGACTGATAGTCATGTGACCTCATCGCTAAACATTATTTACATATGGCTGCGTGTTACCAGATGTGGTGGAAAAAGGCAGATTAAAAAAAAAAATTTTTATTTGTTTTATTTTACTTTTTGTTTTTAAGGATTTTAGTACTGTCCCAAAAAATTGGATGCATGCAGTGTGTCTATACAACAGGAGCACAAAATCCACTGTAAAACCGCAAGTCGTTGATAGGAGACGGAAACATTGCTCAATAAGGGATTCTGAATTGCCATAATTTTTCATGTATTGGACTCTGCCGACTGCTTCTCTTCAATGGGAAATGACAAAGTAGACGGATGGGTTGTATAACGGAAAGTTTGACACCTATGATACATCACACAGTAAATGAGAAGGGGAAATGTGAATAGGATATGTCAAAGTGATGCTACAAATAACACTCGCCGTATTCTATCTCTTCTACTGAATCATACTCCTCCTCCACGTGTAAGGAATAATTGCTACTTACATAACGGAATATAATATTCCCAACCTCAAGACAAATAAGCTAGGGGTGCCCTTCGAAGGGTTGTCCCATTTGGACCACCCCTTTCCATATTGTAGAGAAATGGTCTCCAACTTTTGGCCAGCTCTATGAGCCAGTAACATCTATTCTGGTTGACTCTTTTGAATTGGCACCATGTGATATTAAATTTCTCCTGCATCAGCCATGTCATGGATTACTTTTGAACACATCTATCTTTCATATCCTGTGGTATGTTACAAGAATGCCATATACTCTCCAACAACTGATTTGTCAGTGAACTTGACTGGCTACCATGCAGTACTGTTTGAGGAGAGACCCTCAACTAAAGACCCAACAGGGCCAAAACTCTGCAGGTATGGACACATAAACTTTGGTTTGGGTGAATACAAAACCTTATGCTGAAATATAGCTACTGGGATGGTCCACCATTATTTTGGGTCTTCCCAACAACTGTTAGAGAAAGGTGCAAAATACGACAAAGATCTGCCAACATCACATTGTGGCCCATTAGATAACACCACTTAGCTTTTGGCATTGGTACACATTGTACAGTGTGACAAAAGAGATCTGGAGGACAATTTTAAAAATGGATAAACTGATAACTCAACTTCTAATAATACCCAACAAATTTTGGAGGACACTTTGAACATGGATGGACTAATAAGTCAACTTCTAACCATACCCAACAAACTCTGAAGAACGCATTAACTATGGATGGACTAATAAGTCAACTTCTAACCATACCCAACAAACTCTGAAGAACGCATTAACTATGGATGGACTAATAAGTCAACTTCTAACCATACCCAACAAACTCTGAAGAACGCATTAACTATGGATGGACGAATAAGTCAACTTGTAAACATATCAAAGAAATTCTGAAGGACTCTTTGAACATGGATGGACTAATAAGTCAACTTATAACCATACCCAACAAACTCTGGAGGACACTTAATTAAGCACAGACTAATAAGTCAACTTATAACCATACCCAACACATTTTGGAGGAAACTCAAACTATTGATGGACTAATAACTCAACTTGTAGCCATAATCAACAAATTCTGGAGGAAACTTTAACTATGGAAGGACTGATAAGTCAACTTGCTACCATATCCATTAAATAACCTAATCGATGCAAATTCCGCCATGCTGATAATCTAGGCATGTCCTCCATCACCATTTGATGCGCTAAATAATTTAATTTCCCGTACAGTGGTCCCCACCTCCAGTTCCAATATCCACCATGCCCTCAAAAGATGAGCCCCATCTCCAATTATATTGGTTAAACGATGCTTCCTATGCTAGAAATCAAGACTCTGGTCAGGAGAACATCGGCTACAAGTCAACAGCTGCCTTCCGAAAAGCGTTCATCTTCCCCCTCTTATTTTTGCACAAAACAATTCATTCCATAAACGCACAGTCCCATCACACGGAGACATGCAGCTATTTTGTTTATTTACTACCAATCATCCTTAACGACAAAAAATGACCCATTTGCTATATCGTTACACAGCGGTTTGCCTCCTCTGACCTAACATTTGAAGATCAATCAAAATAATAGCAAAATAAATATTAGAAGAAACACAGGTAGCCTGATTGTTTTGCTGTCAAATACCGTGACAGGAGAGATTTAATGAGGATAGCCCAATATGTGGGAACATTTTCCTATAAAATGAGTTCTAGGAAGTTTTGTTTTTTTCCCTGAACAACAAATTAAAACCAAATTATTTTTTGTCTTTACTGCAACAAAACAATCAACATTGAGAAAGCAGAGACGAAGGGGCAAAAATTCACTTGGATCATTGTATAGAAAAGGGGGACAGAATACAAATTCTCAAACTAAAGCTTTGATGGCCCCTTTGTCAATTCTAAAAGATCAAAAGCATAATGGGCCCCTTAGGAAGAACATACGATTAGTTCTCTGACCCCTTTTAGGGGTATATTGTTATACTATTTAAGCAACTTCACAGAATATTGAGGGTCAACAAAAATGCATGAAACTGGCCTAAAATCTGAATATCCCAAACAACGATTGAGGTAGCAGCACATGGGGCCAAGCATGATCTGGGTCCTAATATCTGAGCCTATTAAGGGAAAATCAGGACCATTTGGAAGTTTGACATCTCCTTTGGCACCCATGAGCAGTCTTGAAAGATGTCCATTATATGGAAACTTCCAAAGGCATTTGAGGCTCTATAGAGTGCTACAGCCCCTTCATTTTGGCAACTGGATCAGAAGAACCAACTGAACGTGACTCATAGAACATGTCAGAATATCAACTTAAGTGGGACTTCGCTTTATATTGGCATTTCTATAACAAAGAAAGCAAACTTGGGTGGTGTAGTAAAGAGGATCTTTTGGCTACCCTGTGTGGTGTATTATAGAGGACCTGTCCGCTCACCTGTGTGGTGTAGTATAGAGGATCTGTCAGTTCTCCTGTGTGGTGTAGTATAGAGGAACTGTCAGCTCTCCTGTGTGGTGTAGTATAGAGTATCTGTCAGTTCTCCTGTGTGGTGTAGTATAGAGGAGCTGTCAGCTCTGCTGTGTGGTGTAGTATAGAGGACCTGTCCGCTCACCTGTGTGGTGTAGTATAGAGGATCTGTCAGTTCTCCTGTGTGGTGTAGTATAGAGGAACTGTCAGCTCTCCTGTGTGGTGTAGTATAGAGTATCTGTCAGTTCTCCTGTGTGGTGTAGTATAGAGGAGCTGTCAGCTCTGCTGTGTGGTGTAGTATAGAGGAGCTGTCAGTTCTCCTGTGTGGTGTTGTATAGAGGAGCTGTCAGCTCTCCTGTGTGGTGCGGTATAGAGGACCTGTCACCTCTCCTGTGTAGTGTAGTGTAGTGTAGTATAGATGATCTGTCAGGTCTCCTGTGTGGTGTAGTATAGAGGATCTGTCAGTTCTGCTGTGTGGTGTAGTATAGAGGATCTGTCAGTTCTCCTGTGTGGTGTAGTATAGAGGATCTGTCAGCTCTCCTGTGTGGTGTTGTATAGAGGATCTGTCAGCTCTCCTGTGTGGTGTAGTATAGAGGATCTGTCAGCTTTCCTGTGCGGTGTAGTGTAGAGGATCTGTCGGCTCTCCTGCGTGGTGTAGTATAGAGGATCTGTCAGCTCTCCTGTGTGGTGTAGTATAGAGGAGCTGTCAGTTCTCCTGTGCGGTGTAGTATAGAGGAGCTGTCTGCTCTCCTGTGTGGTGTAGTATAGAGGAGCTGTCAGCTCTCCTGTGTGGTGTAGTATAAAGGATCTGTCAGTTCTCCTGTGTGGTGTAGTATAGAGGATCTGTCAGCTCTCCTGTGTGGTGTAGTATGGAGGATATGTCAGCTCTCCTGTGTGGTATAGTATAGAGGATCTGTCAACTCTCCTGTGTGGTGTAGTATCGAGGAGCTGTCGGCTCTCCTGTGTGGTGTAGTATAGAGGATCTGTCAGCTCTCCTGTGTGGTGTAGTATAGAGGAGCTGTCAGATCTCCTGTGTGGTGTAGTATAGAGGAGCTGTCGGCTCTCCTGTGTGGTGTAGTATGAAGGAGCTGTCAGCTCTCCTGTGTGGTGTAGTATAGAGGAGCTGTCAGCTCTCCTATGTGGTGTAGTATAGAGGATCTGTCAGCTCCCCTGTATGGTGTAGTATAGAGGATCTGTCAGCTCTCCTGTGTGGTGTAGTATAGAGGAGCTGTCAGCTCTCCTGTGTGGTGTCGTATAGAGGATCTGTCAGCTCTCCTGTGTGGTGTAGCATAGAGGATCAGTCAGTTCTCCTGTGTGGTGTAGTATAGAGTAGCTCTCAGCTTTCCTGTGTGGTGTAGTATGAAGGAGCTGTCAGCTCTCCTGTATGGTGTAGTATAGAGGAGCTGTCGGCTCTCCTATGTGGTGTAGTATAGAGGATCTGTCAGCTCCCCTGTATGGTGTAGTATAGAGGATCTGTCAGCTCTCCTGTGTGGTGTAGTATAGAGGAGCTGTCAGCTCTCCTGTGTGGTGTAGTATATAGGAGCTGTTAGCTCTCCTGTGTGGTGTAGTATAGAGGAGCTGTCGGCTCTCCTGTGTGGTGTAGTATAGAGGATCTGTCAGCTCTCCTGTGTGGTGTAGTATAGAGGAGCTGTCAGCTCTCCTGTGTGGTGTAGTATAGAGGATCTGTCAGCTCTCCTGTGTGGTGTAGTATAGAGGAGCTGTCAGCTCTCCTGTGTGGTGTAGTATAGAGGATCTGTCAGTTCTCCTGTGTGGTGTAGTATGGAGAAGCTGTCAGCTCTCCTGTGTGGTGTAGTATAGAGGAGCTGTCAGCTCTCCTGTGTGGTGTAGTATAGAGGAGCTGTCAGCTCTCCTGTGTGGTGTAGTATAGAGGATCTGTCAGTTCTCCTGTGTGGTGTAGTATAGAGGATCGGTCAGCTCTCCTGTGTGGTGTAGTATAGAGGAGCTGTCAGCTCTCCTGTGTGGTGTAGTATAGAGGAGCTGTCAGCTCTCCTGTGTGGTGTAGTATAGAGGAGCTGGCAGCTCTCCTGTGTGGTGTAGTAGAGAGGATCTGTCAGCTTTCCTGTGTGGTGTAGTATGTAAGATCTGTCAGCTCTTCTGTGTGGTGTAGTATGGAGGATCTGTCAGCTCTCCTGTGTGGTGTAGTATAGAGGACCTGTCGGCTGTCCAGTGTGGTGTAGTATAGAGGAGCTGTCTGCTCTCCTGTATGGTGTAATATAGAGGACCTGTCAGCTTTCCTGTGTTGGGTAGTATAGAGGAGCTGTCGGCTCTCGTGGGTGGTTCAGTAAGGAGGAACTTTCAGCTCTTCTGGGTCGTGTAGTATAGAGGAGCTGTCGGCTCTCCTGTGTGGTGTAGTATAGAGGACCTGTCGGCTCTCGTGGGTGGTTCAGTAAGGAGGACCTTTCAGCTCTTCTGGGTCGTGTAGTATAGAGGATCTGTCATCTTTCCTGACATGTCTGTTTTAGTAAAGAATTGTATTCCCTATAAAATAACAATTCTGAAGCATATTTCCCTACAGCTCTGTGTTGTACCGTTCCTCTGGTATTCCTCCTAAAAAAATTATGAATACATTTACAACTGGGTGTTCCCATTTGCGGGTGGGTCCCTGACACTGTCTAATCAGTGCTCACAGTCTCACACAGTATAGGGACGCACCTTCTTTTATAAGGGGAATGGTAACGCCCAGTTGTGAATTTATTCTTTTTTTTTCTATGAGGAATAACCGAGGAACAGCACAATACAGAATTCTAAGAACGGATGCTCCAGAATTGGGATTTTATGGGGAATCCAAGTATTTACTAAAACAGACAAGTCAGGAGTTCGGACAAATCCTCTTTAAAACATTACACAAAAATACTCCATCCCAATGCCAGTTAATAAAGAGGTAATAAGATTTGTTCTTCCTAGTGCCTAGAGCGGGACTGATGTCCAGGAGGTTCAACATAGACAACCCCATGGGCGAATCACTTGCTGATGGGTTCTATGGGAGTTAGAAATTAGTCCCTCCTGGTGATATGACCTGGGGAAGCACATTTTACAATTCAATATATAGGGAACGTAAACTTGCCCTGTATCGCTGGTGGGTGGACCCTTTAGAATAATTTAGCCTGGTGTACCCTTGTCTGACATTGCTAGTCCCTTCATATTTTCTATGTGATGTGAAGGTCCTAGTGTCATACAGATAGAATTCTTGGTTCTGCATGGCGCTGAATGGACAGGGGCGTGATTAAAGGGGGTTGCAAATGTGCCCGTGCCTGAGGATGCCCAATTTCCCATCTGCCATATAAAAGAGAACAGTGGTATAATGTCACGTGACAATTGGGGTTGATACAGATTTTGCCTTAACGAAAGTTATAATAAGGAAAGGTGGACTCGCAATTCTTTACCATAACCGATGACTGTACTGCATCAGAGTGTAATGGTGGACTACAACTCTCATGGCTTCTGTAGATCGTTCCCCTTTGAACACCTTCGTAGCTAAAGACGAGGGTTCCCAGTCTTCCTCACAGCCACCTCCATTGACGTACGCCTATTAATCTATCTACTCTTTATGGAAAACCTCAGCCTGAATAAGACTTGGAAGCACATTGGGCATTTAGCCTTTCACTGACATCTCTGGTCTGCAATACAATCAAACCGAAATCTCCAATTCCTCTAGTCAGTTTGCAGATTCTTGTGATAACTACGTCCGATTGCCCCCTTCCTCCCTCCGGGCAATGCTTATATTGTTTTATAACAGTTCAATGAGTCGAGTTCAGAAATGCAAGCAGCTGCCTGTGACTGTGGTCTGTCGCACGGGGTATAACCATTGCCCACCAGGGTTGAAGCCATTCACTCCATGGTCTCGCTAGAAAGGCTGAGAACTGGTCTTTGTACAGAGCAGAGCACTGTCTGATAGATCTAAAGAGGACGATGTTAACGGATCAGTCCCTTTATAAAAGGATTGTGAGACGCGACTCGAATATGTCCATGTTAAGCATGTGGTTACTCAACATAAAAGCGCAGATAAACCTTAACACACAGTACTCATTCTCACAGAGCTTCTGAGCGGAGATAAAGGACGACTGTATAATGGGCATCTTATAGAGTTTTTATATGCTTTAAATGATGAACATTCTTTTTTTTCTATCTTTGAAATACTTCTCTATTAGGTCCTCCGGGTATTTGAACACTGATATGAATGCGGTGAAAAGATTCCCTTATTCAAAAAGTGGTAGTAATCTATTTTTTTTAAGGGTCTTAAAACCTCATTGTTAAAATACTTAACAAAGAAAGGAAAAAAAAGTGATAACATTTTTTTGTAAAGTCTTTGATTAAAAACATAGTCAAACATCACGCTGAATAAATCCAAGCAGAATCGGAAACATAAAGGGGGGGGGGAGACGGGTTTTTGTGAAATAATCATAGCAAATCGATGGATAGCCCAGGGTTATGTTAATTGAATAATATATTTAATGATGTTTTTTATGGTTTGTCAGACTTTTAGGAAGATCATTTGGATTTCACACCAAGATTTATTTGTAGAAACAAAGAATCTCCTGGTGGACTTCCATTGGACTTTCCAAAAACTCTATCTCCACTCTTCCCATCAGTAATCATCTATGGATACGGAATATTCCATTGATTTACATGATACATCACAGACAAGAGGTGCAGAAACCGGCTTCTTGGGGATAAAATATTGTTATAATTCAGTAACGTGTAAACCTAAAGTAAGCCACATATACATCGACATGTCTTGTCAACCTTGGTTGGTATGACATCTCCCAGTTATTGTATAACAGTGTCTTAACATGTGATAAACCATAGAAGGTACACGACATAAGTTTAGGGGTCTGGTTCATTCAACTCTGGGTAAGACTGGCCCACCAGCGTACGAGAGTATCCTCAAGTTGGTCTAGGCTCTACCACAATAATGGCCTCAAAGGTCCAGCAGAAAACAACTCCATTTGGAGGCAACTTTGGAACCACCCACTTTCCACTAGTGTCTATTTCTTATGGGATGATTCACAAATAACCTATTAGATCTTATTGATGATGTGACCTGTGTATACAATGATAAATCCCAGTCCACCACTGGTTTCTATTGTCGCAGGTTGGCTCTGTTATGGAGGCAATGTAACTGGTTTTGAAGTGAGGACACTATGGCTGGTTCTGTAATGGGGTAAATATGATAGTCTCTGTTTTAGGTGTCAGGTGGTTGACGCTTTTATGGGCAACCTTCCCTATCCCTCAGCTCAAGTGTAACATGGCCATAATACGACCACATATTAGAGTCCGTATCGTGGCAGCAACAACAGACCAGACTTAAGATCCTCTTACATATAGGCCATGAAAATGAGCGCCGATCAACGAGGCGGATTGTTGATCGGCACTCGTTTGCTCCTTTCACAAGGAGCTATGTATGGGGACGAGCGATCGTTACTACGATCACTCGTCCCCATAAATTTTTATCATGTCGGCAGCACATCTTCCTATTTACACTGGGAGATGCGCAGTCGACAGGGATAATATTTCTTACGGGGTACAATCAGCCGGCGAAAGAGCGTTTACGCCGGGGCAATGATTGGGAACGATCATCGGCCCGTGTAAAAGATGGTATCCTAAGTTTGGTTCAGTGGAACCGTAGGGTAATCCGGATGTTGCTCCATGTGACACTAGCCGTTTAGGGCGGTCCACCAGGGATGGCAGATTGTAAAAATATAAAATTATTCAGCTGTTCGTGGAGGAACCTCACCCAAAGGAAAAGCCCTTTAAACTCTCATGTACTCCAAGAAATGAGAACATGGATCACCAACCACTGACTAACACAGTAAATTTCTATGCATTCCCCTCCATTGGTTGATGTGGAGTGAAGTGAAATGGCCACAATTCATGTTTTCAACAGGTTCAAAAGTGTAAAAGAAAAAATGTGCACAGAGCGAATCAGCCGGTTGAACATATTTTTTCTCTCCTGTATATAAATAGTAGTTCCAGAAATGTAAAAATACAGAACAACGCATTCTGCGCAGATACAGTGCTTGACACATTGTTGGATGCATTTCCTAAATCTATGTCTTGAAATGGAATTTGGGAGTCTGCCATGATCAAGAAAATGTGAACAGGCCTTTTATTTTGTCACTTTCCTACTAAAAATAAATAATAAAAATTGCAGCTAAAGGTACATGGATATGAGAAGTTAATTAAGATCCTACAGTGGTCAAAACATGTCGTCCTCGAATAGTTCACAGCACATGGCCAAATAAATGTGTAGACTAAAGCCGGCCATGCACATTAGATAAGTGGTGGTCAGCTGGACTGTCTCCCCGACAAAAGATGGGACGGGCTGACCCCCTTGCATATTAGAAACCGAGAATAGCCCTTCTGAATTCTTACCTACCAGATCGTTTGTTCCCCCAAGGATAAGCATCACCAGGAATGTCTGGCAGCTGCTTATCCCTTTGGCAAATGGTAGAATCATTGGAACGTTGCAGGGGGTTGGGGAGATAGATTTCGCAGCAATCTAAAGATGTATGGCCTGATTAAGGGGTTTATCTGGGACTTCCGCAGTAGGCCAGGGGATGGTATAAAAAAATAAACTATCAGATATTCACCACCTGAAATACCTAATCCCACTCCAGCGCTGAGGCCCCGATTGCCGCCGTTCCGGTCCTGGAAGCACCTGCAACGGTGCCTGATGAACGGCATGTGACCGTCGCAGAAGCATCCGAGACAGCAGCGCCAGAGAACTGGACCTCATCAATGCAGCCGTTGGCAATTCAGGTGGTATCTGCTAGTTTATAATTTTATACCCTTCCCTGCCCTACTGCAAGTCCCGCAAAACCCCTTTAAGATATTGGGGTCTGTGAGGTCATAAATGTTTACACCTAGCAATAAAACTGCAGGAAAATTATTATACAGGCTGTCCTTCTCCTGGGACGCTTAGCAATCACCTATAATCAATGATTGAACCCAGGAGCAAACGTTCAATTCCTCTGCAGCGCCACCACAGGGAAAATGGAGAATTACACAGTTTTCATTGAGATCCATAAGCTGTTCATGAAATTCTTGAATGTGCCGGGTATATATCTAGGAAAGGGAAGCCCCATTGGGGACAATATCATTGTGAGTAATTCTAAAATGTGTACAGTGCTGCAGAATATGATCGCGACGTATAAATGTATCAATGTTAGAGAAAATGTTATTGATTGTAAAGGCAGCAGGTCAAATATGAAGCATGGAGCAAATTTATGCAAAAAATCCAGGAGTGACAATAAAGGAGCACGGGCTGCCCGGCTCCTAAAACGTCGCCATTCTCTAATATATATAAAATTTACTGTACTCTATATATACACACATACAGTATACACATCCACTTTCTGATACAGCAGGTTCAGCAATAATAAGGGTGGCAGGGCAGTCTAATATTGTTCTCTCATAACAAAAGCTGACTCTCCTCTTTTCTTCTCTTTTGCCTCATTTAGCCGTCGTCTCTAAAGATTGTTCCCAATCAGGGTTATGGAGCTGAAAAGGCTCAACTTTTATATGAAAGGTATAAAACTACTTAGATGAAAACGCTTTGAATCTGAAAGCACTAACGTGATTGTCCTAAAAAAAAAGATATAAAAAAAAAAAGCATTTTAATCTCTCCGCAGAATTGGAACCAGTTTCTAAATTTCCTGTAGAATGTCAATAGGACCCGATGTTTTGTTGCTTTGTTTCAGGGACCAAAGCAAAGACTTAATTCAGATGTTACAGAAAAAGCTTTCGGGTGATTAATGTTCCATGATAGCACCTCCGGTTTCAAAGCCGACCGTGCAGAAGACGGTTTCTTGTGTGCGGTGACAATGCCTTACGGAACCGCGTCCTACACGTCACCATATCTGTCTCATCTCATCAAAAGGCTGTTCCGATGCTCAGCCTACAGCCAGTCCCAACATACGGTTTTATGATCTCTTATTGGATCCCTTTGAGTCTTCATCTGTTTTATTTTACCCGTCTTTAACTTAATTTCTCCAGAGACGCTGCTTCTTTTCCATGTCAGGGTTAGACACGGAGAATGACCGCATAAGACTTGATCTTAAAGGGAATGTCTGGTTTAGATAGAAGGCATTCTGCATTAACAGAGGGGAACTCCTCATTCGGGACCTCCGTCTAATAGCCAGAGCAGAGACGATACGAAGAGCATCTCCCTCTCTCTGGAGGACCTGGCATATCTGTGAATTACGTGGACAGTCCATTGATTTTAACTAGTAATGCATCATTTCACCTGTGGCGGCGCTGCAGGGAAATTGAATACTTGTTGCCAGGATCAACCACAGATTGCAACTGATCGCTGAAGGTCTCAGCAGCATGAAACCCTGTGATCTGCTAATTTTAGGGGGATCCTTCTAAGAGAGGGGATAGTCCAAACTGGACAATCCCTTTAATAAGTATCTCCCCCTAAAAATTAAACTAGTATCAAAAGTTCTGTCTTTTAATATTCTTTATAGCTGTTTTCTAACAGATGATTGATCCTTCATGGCAGCCAATGAAATGTATATAGGGGATATCACCCAGAAATTCTCCTTAGTTTTACTGCTCTACTGTGTGTCATGGTACTTTTCACAGTCCTCGCATTCTATTCATGAATCAGGAGGTTCAACATTACAGACAAGTAAAGTGATATGACAAATTAGAGTTTCACCGACTACTATGTATAATACAGCCATACTGACATTCCCATTGAAGTCAAGGGGGATTGAAAACTACTTTGTATATTATCAGACTCCATTACTTTTATATTGGCACCCTATAGCAATATGGAACTGATACAGGTGCCAAATATGTGAATCATCACGGCCTGATTCAATGGTGGAGCAGAATTTTCCATTATTTGCTCATCTATACTCAGGGTGAACAGTGTCATAGGTGTAACCAGAGCTGTAGCTAGACTTTCCTTCACCCGGAGCAAAGGGGTAAATCTGTCCCCCCTACCCCGTAAATTGTAAAGTGACTGTGTGCGTGTGTGTGTGTGTGTGTGTGTGTGTGTGTATATATATATGTATGCATGTACTGTATGTGTATATAAATATATGTGTATATAAATAAGTGTGTGTGTGTGTGTGTGTGTATGTATATATGTGTGTATGCATATATATGTATATATATATATGTATCCATGTATGTATGTGTGTGTATATATATATATCAGGGCTGCAGTTACTATTTGGATTGACAGTAACACATAAATAGTGCTGCTATATCATACAAACAGTATGCCATACTGTAAATATAAATAGTATCGCTATGCCAGACCCCTCAAAAAAATGTAAACCCCATAGTAGATATTGAGATGAGTTCCTGACTCTAGACCAGACCCTTAAATAAATTTCAACCCCTAAATCAGACCACAGATCAGACCAAAAAAAAATTAAAACAAGACCTCAGATCAGACCTCTTATCAATATCAGACCCAAGACCAAACCCTCTAAATATATTCAGACCCAAACCATATTAATTTTATACCCCAAATTCCCTATCTTATATTGGACAAAAAATATATATTCAGTCCCCAGACCAGACTATATACTTAGCCTCCTCGCTCCCGGTTCTTGTTTAGCTTCGGGCGGTGGACAACGTCCAGACCCAATGCAGCGTTGTCAGGCGCGAGGAGGGTAAGTATAAACCCCGCTATTTATTAGATTACACCAATAAATATCGAATGACTTTTTACTTTTATAATTGTGGAGGGGGCCCATACTGCACTCCACTACATTTTACACCTAGGGCAAGTGCCCCTTGGTCGTAACTATGGGGGTGCAGAGATTGCATCTGGACCCTGGTACTTGAGGGGACCCAAAGGCTCCTCTGCTATATAAGAAGACAGCGGTGATATAAATCACATGACATCGCCTCTGAAAAACTCTAGGCACCTTATAGTTGGCAGGACAATTGTGGAAGGGAGTGGTAGGGTGAGCAGAGCAGCATTGCTTGGCATGGGCAGGCGGCATCTGTGCCTGTAAACAATGGGGTCTCCTGGAACAGCTCTTTAATATTTCGAGAACATCCACTGGTAGAATTATGTTTCGTTGCCAATTCTATCTTTAGGATGAGCTTCAATTACACAAAGGCAAATGAGTTTAACAAGGCTGCGACACACGGAGAGAGAATATGTAATTAATTCAGACTTGCTACAGTGTTGTCACCTTTAGTAACCACATTATCACTTACTAATAAGGTTAAAAGGGACACCCACACCTCTGCATGAGCTTTTATTGAAGCATGTGTTGCTGCAAGCGTAGACTCTTATTACAGTCATCTACAGATGGAAGGATGAGCATGCAATTAGCTAAAAATATGTAAGGATATATGAACGCAGAAAATTCTCGGCACAAATGATTTATATATTTAAGCAAATATGCAAGAAAAATCGCCATTTAAGATGCAATCGCAGAACCAATTAAAGGAATAGTCCAGACAAACCCGAAATACTGCATTATGCCAATAGTAGGGTGTGAGAGGGCGGAGCATGACACAGGGATTCTAAAAACATCAAATTCAGCATCCTTGTGTCATGCTCCGCCCACTCAGACTCTGTACTAAGCATAACACAGTGTATTAGTTATGTCTGGAGTGTCCCTTTAAGAGCTCCCACCATTGTATACCCTTCCTCAGTTTGGTAGGGGGAGACTGACGGAAAAGCTCTGAATTTTTAAAGGAGACCGATTACTAAGTGACTTATATTTCTCCAGCCTTAGTTACCGGTACTTATTTGGGGATCCTGTAAAACCCCTTAAATTCAATGCAAGGTAACAGCGCCAGTTTAGTGCGTGGCATTGCTGAAATAGAAGCCCAAGGGTCATGGGTCTGATTTGGCCCTGTATGCTGTGTGCATGCAGATTGTATGTCCTTGATGAGATGGTAATACAGCTCTACCAATCAGTAATGTTGTAGAACGCATGAGTTTGCAAGAATGGCGCAAATTGGGTCAAATTCATCAAAATAGCACACGCTGTATAATAGGTGCAAATCGCCAGGTGTTTAAGGACGAGCGTGTCCAATTTGCGATTGCAAAAAATAGAATTATTTTTTTTTTATCTGTATTAAGCACTTTCTGTTTTTTTTTAATGTTTTTTGCTTTGCTTAGCAACGCATCCGTAAAAACGCACCGCACTCTATGTCATCTGTGTGCTGTCA
This sequence comes from Rhinoderma darwinii, assembly GCF_050947455.1. Taxonomy (NCBI): domain Eukaryota; kingdom Metazoa; phylum Chordata; class Amphibia; order Anura; family Rhinodermatidae; genus Rhinoderma; species Rhinoderma darwinii. The sequence continues at coordinate 39,117 of NW_027461896.1, read as the reverse complement.
ATATTTTTACACACCTAAAGACTTCAATGAATGGGACTGGCCAGTCAAGCCATTCCATTGAAAAAAATTTGGATGTGTGAATAGCCACATTGACTTGTATGGGTTCATCGTCTGCCCGCTGTTAAAAAAGTCGGCACACGAACGAGAAATACGTTCATTTGAATAAAGCCGTAAACAGATTTTTCTTCCTTATGTCGCCTCATGAGTGGCGTCCGTGTCCGACAACATTTTGAGCAAAGAAATGGCGCATATTTTAAAATAAATTTGGCGTCGCCTCTTAGCCACGACCCCCGTTGTTGAGTTAGGCATAAAAAGTATAGAGAATATTGATATAAATATGGCGCCTGCCATACGCTACATTTTTTAGGCGCATTTTGCGTGTTCAATCTTCCCCCTATTACTGATATTGTGATCACAAGTAACTCTATGGCCACGTCTACCAACGCCTGAAGGTTCAGATTTATTTACTAACGTAAAACATTACACAGATGTGGGGCACCGGCGTTCTGTATAACCTCGGCCCTAACCTAAACCTTTCAATGTAGCACCACAATAAAGCTGGACAGATTTACAACCTGAGAATATAGGATATTGTGGCTTCTTACTGGCAATGGACGTGTTCAGCAAAACATCTACACCGGGTTCTTATCTGCTCGAAGTCTTTACGTTACTATCCTGCTCGTCCGTGTGACCTCCCTGAAATAATATAAAAAACAGCAATAACCCAGTGTCAGGACAGATGTGACTACTAGTAGGACATATGTGACTACTAGCAGGACAGATGTGACTACTAGCAGGACAGATGTGACTACTAGCAGGACAGATGTGACTACTAGGACAGATGTGACTACTAGCAGGACAGATGTGACTACTAGCAGGACAGCTGTGAGTACTAGCAGGACAGATGTGACTACTAGCAGGACAGCTGTGAGTACTAGCAGGACAGATGTGACTACTAGCAGGACAGCTGTGACTACTAGGACAGATGTGACTACTAGCAGGACAGTTGTGAGTACTAGGACAGATGTGACAACTAGGACAGATGTGGCTACCAGCAGGACAACTGTGACTACTAGCAGGACAGTTGTGACTACTAGCAGAACAGATACAGCTACCAGCAGGACAGTTGTGACTAAAAGTAGGACAGTTGTGACTACTAGCAGGACAGATGTGACTACTAGGACAGATGTGACTACTAGCAGGACAGATGTGACTACTAGCAGGACAGCTGTGAGTACTAGCAGGACAGATGTGACTACTAGCAGGACAGCTGTGACTACTAGGACAGATGTGACTACTAGCAGGACAGTTGTGAGTACTAGGACAGATGTGACAACTAGGACAGATGTGGCTACCAGCAGGACAACTGTGACTACTAGCAGGACAGTTGTGACTACTAGCAGAACAGATACAGCTACCAGCAGGACAGTTGTGACTAAAAGTAGGACAGTTGTGACTACTAGCAGGACAGATGTGACTACTAGGACAGATGTGACTACTAGCAGGACAGATGTGACTACTAGCAGGACAGATGTGACTACGAGCAGGACAGTTGTGGCTACCAGCAGAACAGATGTGGCTAACAGAAGGACAGACACGACTACTAGTAGGAAAGTTGTGGCTACCAGCAGGACAGATGTGACTACTAGCAGGACAGATGTGACTACTAGCAGGACAGTTGTAACTACTAGCAGGACGGGCCTTAGGGCAATTCATACAACCCTGCTGAAGAGGCGACTTATATCATGGCTCCTGAGGCTTGCACCTACCAGGAATCTTAATACTAATGATATAGCAGGAGTAGTCCGATATTATGTAGCACTGTTATCTGACTACGTATAAAGCTGTTATTTAGTTACTTTTTATCAGTATTATGTGGGCACTCTATGGTGGTATTTACTGGGAGCTGTATAAATATGTATGAAGTGAGCTCCCCCTAGTGGCCACTGAAGGCAGTCAGAATTTGATCATTTAATTCTATGGCTGTTTGAAGGGTGACACTATAATAAAACTGTTTACTTGGACTTCAGACTTAAAGTGACTGTCCAGTAAAGAGCATAATAATGTTATGTAAGTCAGTACCTATAGGTGATGCTCACCTGCTATTTATTTTTCTCACTTCTGGCTGCTTTTCAGATGAGCTCCATTAGGGTAGAGCTGTGATCTGTGGCTACTGCTTGGCTACAGTTTCTACAGGGGGTCTGAGGTAGTCTGAAATCCATCATTGGTTCAGGCTGGTGTTCCCTCCCACCCCTTGCTTATTCTGATTGGCTGCTGTGTATAAACACGTCTATTACAGGCTCAGCAGGAAGTCCGTGCAATGAGAACAGATTTCTATTACAGCAATAACAGAAAGATTATAACGTACAGACTACTAAATTACCATGAGAAAAAGATGTATGTAATTATCGCACACAATGATGGGGAGCCTGGAGGGTCACTTTAAGTGGGAGTTTTATAAATATGTATGCAGTGAGCTCCCCCTAGTGGCAGCTGCAGGCAGTCAGAATTGTACCATTTAATCCTATGGCTGTGTGAAGGATGACACTAATATGGCACTGGTCTTTGTGGGACACTCTGTCAGCAGTATTGCATATTAGGAGCACTTTGCCGGGACTGTTAAATGCTGTACATTCTGCTAGCGCTATTTATGTGGGACACTTTTCTTGAAGTTTGTTTATGGGGGCACTCTGCTGGCAGTAATGTATTTGGGGACACTGCTGACAGTTTTATGTTTGAGGGGACTCTGATGTTGGTATTATTTTTGGTAGCACTCTTATGGCGGTATTGTTTATAGGTAAATAACTTCTTGCTCTGTTTATGGGGTTACTCTGCTGGCCGTATTGTATATTAGAGGGTCACTCTTGTGGCACAGTTAATTGGGGTGCATTCTTCTGGCACTGTTTATGTGGGACACTTTTTTTTGCAGTTTTGTTCATGGGGGCATTCTGCTGGCGGCATTGTTTATAGGGAGAACGTGGCTGGCTCTCTTTATGGGGTTACTCCGATAGCGCTGTTAATGGAGTCACTCCAGCTGTCATTACCAGGCGTGACCTGTACCAATGAGCAGGATTTACAAAGTGAAAACGGAAAGTCCTTTTATGTAATGTCGGGAGCCGGCAGAGTGATCCCCCTTTAAAGTGCATCTTCAAATGAGTCTTACAAAATGATAGCTTTATCCTTCCCTACTCTCTAAGATCCGAACCCCAAAAATTAGATCTGTAAATAAGTCTTAACAATCACCCCCTAATTGAATTTAAAAAAAAAAGAAAACAAAGAATAAAATTCAAGGACCTACTGTCATTTCTCCGGCTCCCTGCAGATAGACCGCCATACTATAATGTTCCATTGCGCGGCGCCTTTTCCCATATGTATTACATGATTATATGTATTATTACTTATCCATCTATTTCCTATACACACAGACCGAAAGAAAGCGGCAATCGCCAAGCAAGACTTTGTCATCGTCTATTTTACTTGCTTTGCCTTGCTGTACCCAAATTACACGGGTGTAATTATTTTGACAACATAATGAAAAGAAAATTGGATTTGGGCACTGCAAGTTTATCTAATAATTCTATTTCTTAGCAGACTTCACAGCACTGACAGTCACAAAGAGACCTGTCCATTCCAACAGGGAAATATTTGATTTTTTTCCTCGCAGAACATTATTTATTTTCTGCAACTTGCTATTATCAGAGCGGATATGATAGCCGAATATAAAAAAGGAAAAAAAAATAAAAAATCTAAAAATTACGGTGTTTCAAAGCTTTAATTTTTTTTCTCTTCAGCTCTCACTTTTGACATTTTCTTCCCCTGGGAAGACAAGATAAAATGCTGTCACAAACGGGTGACTTTTCTTGTCAAATGACAGATTTGATTCTCCATAGCAACCGCAAATCAAGGTGTTAGTCTGAATTAAAGCCTCTTTTAATGGCGACAATGAAATGAGTATCATGTAGTAGGGTTTTGTTCGGCTGCCCCCCCCCCCTCTTTTTTTCCTGCGGACTCGGACTGTGCAGAACAGAACGTATTTACATTTGAGGGGGACGGTAACATATGGCGCGAGCAGATGTACAAACAGGAAAGGTCATACGGGTCGCGTTGAGTGGTCTGATTTACTGTACTGGAACTGGTATACTGATGTATAGTGATTGTTTGAGGGGACACAAAGCCAGGGAGGGGGGCGCAACGGAAGAAGAAGCAAGCAACAGGCTGTTTTTCTGAAAAAAGTAACTTATGGTAAACAACGGAGAGCGATGTAGCTTGTGGTCATGGCAAATTTTCTTCAGTGTGCCCCAACTAAGAAGGACCGAAAACGTTTGTTTTGCCCGCAGAGGTTTTTCATTCTTAGCGCCATCTAGTGGCCAAAATAAATTTGTTGGATGGCTATAGTCTATTTAGTCTTATTATAAAGTCTTGATAAGTAGTGAGGTTAGGGTGAAAACAGCAAAAAGGAGGCAAAACTTCAACAATTAGCAAAACCATCACCTTCATGCTCTCCGGCATCATATAGTCACCACAGCAGTGACTTCCGAGTCTAGGATAATGGGCGGAGATATGCAAATTGGTAAGAAAGTAAAGAGCACAAGTTTCTCCCCCCCCCCCCCCCCCAAAAAAAAAATTATACAGAAATAGAATGAAATTCCTTTAATCTGACAAATCTAATAATCTGGCACTTGTCTCCATTATAGAAATATATAATGTGAAATTTCACAGGACTAGGAACTGACAATTTAGCAGATAAAACCAGTTAGGATTTTTCTTAGGTTATGGCTTTATTCATGGCAACACGATGTCGGCTACGAATTACGGTAAAGTCGTGGATTTTTTTGTGATTAATATTGAATTGCGGGCTGTATTTTTTTCCTATGCGGGATTATCAGGATTTCTAGACAATCAGGTGCTGGATTAATGGAATTTTACAATATATATATCTACAGTATTTGGATGATTTTGGGTGAAAACACGGGAGTGGAAGACGCACGCCACTTCAACAGATAGATAGATAGATAGATAGATAGATAGATAGATAGATAGATAGATAGATAGATAGATAGATAGATAGATAGATAGATAGATAGATAGATAGATATGAGACAGATAGATAGATAGACAGATAGATAGATAGATAGATAGATAGATAGATAGATAGATAGATAGATAGATAGATAGATAGATAGATAGATAGATAGATAGATAGATAGATAGATAGATAGATAGATAGATATGAGATAGATATGAGATAGATATGAGATAGATAGATAGATAGATAGATAGATAGATAGATAGATAGATAGATAGATAGATAGATAGATAGATAGATAGATAGATATAGATATGAGATAGATAGATAGATAGATAGATAGATAGATAGATAGATAGATAGATAGATAGATAGATAGATAGATAGATAGATAGATAGATAGATAGATAGATAGATAGATAGATAGATAGATAGATATGAGATAGATAGATAGATAGATATGAGATAGATAGATAGATAGATAGATAGATAGATAGATAGATAGATATGAGATAGATAGATATGAGATAGATAGATAGATATGAGATAGATAGATATGAGATAGATAGATATGAGATAGATAGATAGATAGATAGATAGATAGATAGATAGATAGATAGATAGATAGATAGATAGATAGATAGATAGATAGATAGATAGAAACTGTACATAGATTTGGTTCTCGGATTTTAGATTTGGTGTCTATGGCATGCATGCAAATTCCATTATAAATTAAATGAATTAAAACGTTAAAATAAATAAATCTGTATCCCTGCACTCTCATTTATCGGAATAAAATCCAAAAGAAAACGGAAAGCAAAAGAAAAAATGAAAAACACATTATTACTAGGAAACGGCATAGTTCCCTAATGATCTCTGTGGACAATATAATCCCCCCTGAAGTTCCAATCCAACCATGTTTATATATGTGACAACAGCATGTCAGCTCACAAAAGGAGAAAGAGTTATTTGAAGGGGACGTGGAAAATTTCAAACAACACCTTGAGCCGGCCCGTCTAAATCCCCAAAGCAGGAGGCTGCTCCTTAACCTTCCGATTACTGAGATCTGAGAGGGAACATTGGCTGAATGGTGGGTTAAAAGAGCTTTCCTGTGTTCTGCTGCTACCTCCTGTGCAAATATATAAGTCATGGTAAAGATACTGAAATACAGAGGCATAACTTTAAGCTCCTGGGCCCCAATGCTTGATTTGTAACAGGGGCCCCACCTACCATGTGCCATTTATAATACTGGTGTCTTCTTATAAAAAGGCCATAGGGCCCGATGTGACTGCTCCCTCGGCAATTCCAATAGCGACTCCTGGAAAACTTGGATCATGGATGTCCCAGGCCATGGTGTAAAAATTATACTTGGACCCATCAATTAACCTTTAAAGACTACATTGACCTACGGTTGGGATCTATCCCCTCTCTACAAAACCATTAGTTGCTGGGAAATGACTTTCCACCGGCTCAGTTCTATGACATAAAATACTGTCTTCCACCATATTTGTTGTGGCCATCTTTCCCCCTCAGAGATAAGATAATAGTCACCTGAAATCTGGGAAGGGTCCCACTTTGTGCGAATCTTATAACCCTGTTTCCTTTCTACAAGTAGATGTGAAAATTTCGGCCAAAATCATTGCCCATGGCAATAAAATATGACTGTGTAAACTATGGACCCCCAAGATTCAGGCCCGTTTGCATTTGTCTCTCAAAAACTCTTCTGGCAAAGCCATTGTACTTAGTATGTGCTGTGATACTATAGTAAGATCTTAGCATATATTACCGTACTGTATAACATAACCAGTGGTTCACGTGTCATCTGCATAATCCAAGAACAGTAAAGATCTGATTATTCTACACTGGCCCAATCCAATAAATTTATATAATTCTAGTATCAGACTGATGTATATAAAAAAATATCCTTCAAGCCTCCAATTTCATCCAATTAGTTTTCAAGCTTTGGTGTAGACTTTCCGAGGACTCTACTTGCATCTACCACTTGGATTTGTAGACCATTCAAATTTCCAGACCATTTCTGAATTGAAGGGTAACTAAATGTTTGACAAACTTCTGACATGTCATGGTGAGATGTCAGAAGATTTGATTGGTGTGGATCTAAGCACTGAGACCCCCACCAATTGCTAAAACGAAGCGTCAGAAGTGCTTGCGTGAGCGCTCAGCCGATTCGTGTCTGTTCGGCTCTTTCCGTTAATCAATGTATCAGAGTACGGGCTCAATAGAAAGTCTATGAGCCCGTACTCCGCTACGTCGGCTTTCCGGAAAAAGCCAAACCGAAACTAAGCGGATGAGCGCTCACACGAGAGCTTCTGCAGCTTAGTTTTAGCGATTAGTGGGGGTCTCAGTGCTAGGACCCCCACCAATCAAAACTTCTGAAATGTCACTATGACATGTCAGAGGTATTTCAAACGTTTAGTTACCTATAGACATATTTTAGGACGATGAACCATCAAGATTTAAAAAAACATGAGGTACTAGGCTTGAACCTAACTTAATGCCCAAAGCGATCATATAGATCTGTCAAATGGTGTATGGCATCTGTAAACTTTGGGACCCGCTCCTATCTGGGGGGTCCCTCAACCACTATCCTGCCCGGTGAGGTGGCCACCGGCTGCCACATCCAGGTAGAGAATGAGTGGAGAGGCATCTATACATCGGTGTGTGTCCCTGTATCACACATTTATGGCATATCCTGTGGCTATGCCATAAATATGTGAATTGGGAATACCTTTAAGCCAGGGTGAACATGTGGGTAATGGGTCGTTTATCTGAGGAGGCACAAAGTTCCCTTTTCCACATAAGTAGACACCAGTGTAATAAATGGCACATGGTAGGTGTGGACCCTGTTACAGATTTTGCATTGGAGTCCAGAAATTTCAAGTTACGCCTCTGATAATTACCTCCATCATCCCGTCTAGGGGAGGTCCTCAACCATACAAGGTTGCTAAAATTGGAGGAGGAAGAGGCCAACTTTATCTAGGCTACCCCCACTTAGTGAGTCCCATAGCACCCGCAGCGACTGCCTCTATGCTGTGTATGCCCTTGGCATTATGCGCTCTCGGAGAAGTAGAATTCAATATATTCTAAAAATAATAATATGCTAGATGAAAGGAATGTGACGGAATTTAATGACATGGAAACCTTCCAGCCTGAGGATTGTAGTTTTCCAACAACTGAGGTAGCCCTGGGTTGCCAGCCTCTATATAAGACTTGGCATTCTCTTTCATTAATGTCTCAAAAGTCCAGTCACCGATCCCCAAGCTTTAAATAAACTACTTTAAGAAACTTCTTGTCAGAAACGCTCTCTCCTTGTGAGTGAAATGTGTCAGTTCAGGCTTCCAAGAAAAACCTGCACCTACGGAGTCTCTCTAGCTCTAAAGGAAGGAATAGGAAGCTGTAAAATATTCAGCATTGTCCTATACGAAAGGCTAAAAAATAAACTTCTCTAAACTTCTGTATAAATATGGATTGGGAATATATATATATATACTCCACAAACAATGCATGTTTTTACATACGAGCATAAAACAGGGCGATAGAAGAACAGTCATGAGATAGGGGAACATAACCGTATATCTAAAAGGGCTAAAAAATTGGTTCAAAATGTACCAAAAAGTAAAAAATCCATTTGTGGGGTGTGAGTATTTCTGCCTATACAGACTATAAATTCTCAAGGAGGATGGGATTCTTCTGAAGTGTAAAGTACCTTATGCCTTTTGTTTCTGAGGTGTCGCTAGTTCCTATGCAGGGACAGTTTTCTAGAAAATAGGGCTCTGGGCAACATACAACTGCTTGCCATTTTTAGACAGTTGGTTTATAATTTCAGCCTATAAAATATGCCCATATAGTGCCAAGATAATATGCAGCATTTAATAATAAAAAGAGCCAACATAATGCGGCCTTATAATGCGAAGATAATATGAAGTATCCAATAATACTCACTTGATGAGCCAACATAATACTGCCATATAGTGCCATGATAATATGCAGTATCCAATAATACTCCCTTAAGAGCCAACATAATACTGCCATATAGTGCCATGATAATATGCAGTATCCAATAATACTCCCTTAAGAGCCAACATAATATTGCCATATAGTGCCATGATAATATGCAGTATCCAATAATACTCACTTAAGAGCCAACATAATACGGCCATATAGTGCCAAGATAATATGCAGTATCCAATAATACTCGCGTAGGCTCCATGCACATGACTGTAAAATCGCCTGTAATTACGGGCCGTAATTACAGTCCGTAATTATATACGGGCCCATTCCCGTATATTTATGGGAAGGTGTCCGTGCCGTAGAAACTTGCCGAAAAAAATAGGACATGTCTTATTTTTTTTATTTGACGGACCGTTCTCCAATACTTTATAATGGGGGCATGGGCCGTAAATACGGACCACTGTCCGCGGCCGGCTGTGCCCGTCGTGTGCATGGAACCTTAAAGAGCCCACACAATAAAGCCATATAGTGCCAAGATAATATTCAATAATCAGTCAAAGAGCCCACATAATAGTGTCATAAAGTCCCAATACAATATGTAGTATCCAATAATACTCAAATAAAAATCCCCCATAATGCTGCTATATAGTGCCAAGATAATATTCAATAATACTCACTCAAAGAGCCCACATAATACTGTCATAAAGTCCCAATACAGTATGTAGTATCTAATAATACTCAAATAAAAATCCCCAATAAAACTGCTGCTATATAGTGCCAAGATAATATACAGTATCTAATAATACCTCCTTAAAGAGCCAACATAATCCTGCCATATAGTTCCTATATAATACTGCAATGTAATTCCCAAATAATACCATACAGTGCTAAATAATACTAGGTAGTTTTCGTTTTCTCCTGGGGCTTCTATCCTGTGGGGCCCCCAAACAAATGGGGCCCTGGGCAATTGCCACCCACTAAAACCGTCTGTAGAAGAGTGCTAAAATAAGAATATGGTTATGTGAGCTGCACAGTAAATCTATACTGTACGGCCCCCTAGTCTACATGGCTTCCATGTGCTGTCAGGCTCCTCTGGTGCTGTATGTACAGATATTCTCTCCTAGAAGTAATGTTTCCTTATACCTCCGTACACATGGCACCCGATGGATCATTGCATGATGCCGTATGTTCAGTAATGGCCCCGTACACTAGAATAGCATTCCTATTATGGCGCGGAACAAGACAGAGCGGTAATATGGCCGTGCGCATGAGGCCTAATATGTCATCCAATGAAACATGCCGCCATTTATTTTTTTCTGGAGGACTCCATATGAACCCAATGGAGAAATAATCTATAATATATTTTCAAAAGTTTGTTTGAAGCCCGATTTTTCATTCGACATCACGCTCCATCCTCCACAGCGTAGCCACGCCTTGGCGTCAGAGGAACGCCACACACAAAATGGCGCTAGGTCATAGGATACTCGGAGCTCAGTGTCGGGCGCTGGCTCTTTGTCTGCTCACAGCCTCCCCGGGACGGATGGGCAGACACGGCCGTGATGGTGAGTATCGTTGGCGGAGGGAGCTGGGTCTGTGCTGTGAGGGCGCGGTGGAGAGCGAGCTCCGTGAGGTTACGTGTGCTGTATGGCAGGCCTAGGCCACACCACTCCCATACTGACCTTCCCAACATGGCGGAATGTTCCCGACAACAAGACACCAAGCTGGTGGCCCGCCTCGCTTTCCGGCTTCTCCGCCATCCGGTGTGAGACCCCCGGGCCTGACCGACTACTGTCACCCACAACAGCCTCCCCAAGACGGACAGGCAGACACACTCTATCTATACCGTAAGTCAACCTCCCGAGCAACGCCGGGTATAACAGCTAGTTTAGTATGAGATTGGAGTCATGGAGAGGTCTAGTATGGGCCCATGGATCCATTATATGACTGTGTGAATCTGAGTTCTAGCCAGGCTTTCCTTCACACGGGGCAATGATGACCTTGCTGCCCTAGGCAGGTATCTACATAGCCCGGCCAAGGCAGTGTGGCTAGTTGACAAATTCCTGGTACCCAGCACCCACGGCATATGCCCTGCAGCAGCCCTTCCCCCGCTACACACCTGTTCTGAAGACTAGATTACGGTCACATTTTATAAGTTAATATATTTAATACACAGACGGACTCTATATAAACACAGACTATATTTGGTCAAATGAAAATTTGCGGAAATTTTCGTTCTTTTTAAACAGCTTTTTTTTTATTTCTTCCCGATTGACAACAGACGTCGGCTTGAAAAAAAAAATCTATTAATATTTGCAACCCTCAGCAGAGCGGCATGATGGAACGTGTCAGATTATGTGGCTGGCCACATTTAAATAACAATATGTGCCCGTGAAGTTTCAGGTCTCTCACCTAATGCTTCCTTTATATTGTTTAACATGGCTTAGATCAAAGACAATTTGACCAAAACATTTTCAGTTTGCAATTGCCGTCTTTTGTCATCACCCCTGGAAACTGCGCTTTTCCCGCTGCCCTTACTTTGCATGACAATGGCGGTGAACTGTTAAAATTAAAAGTCTGACATACATGAATTATGCAAATCTATGACTTTGACTTAAACTAAAAGCTAATGCTTTTAAATTTGGCATGGTAATTACAGGAGGGGGACGGGAAAAAAAATAGGAGGACATTTTACGTACAACAATATTTACATATTACCTTTTTAATCGCCATTTCACGAGGAGCTGCGCAAAATATCGTATATGTTATGTGCATAAGTTATTACAGAATGATATTAGGGAAATACAACATATTCTAACAGGATGACTCTGGTGAAAACTATATATCCATGAGATGATGAAGATGAAGATGATGATGATATAGGTATTTCAGGATCCACGTTAACACTGTACATTTGAATCCAAATTGTGGAACATTTAAGCCCCACACCCGTTCCACACAGTAACGCCCCTTTTATGCAAAGCCCCACCTCCTTTATGTGCGGCAGCAAAACTGTTGGAAGGTGCGGTTAATGAGGACGGGTCACCTCTCATGACATTTCTGGTTTAGTAAATAATTGTATTTCCCATGAAAATAAAATTCTGGAGCAGTGCCGTTCCTCTGTTATTCTTCCTAGAAATTTATGAGCTGAGTGTTACCAGTTGGGGGTGTGTCCTTACACAGACAGACATTGTCCAATCAGTGCTGACAGAGTGACTGTGTAGGGACACGCCCCTTTGACAAGTGGAATGGTAACACCCAGTCGTCAATTTATTCTTCTATTTCCAGGAAATTGACGCTTGCTCTCTTATGGGGGCACTGTGGCTGTCATTGGGATATTACAGGTTGCTCTCATATGGGGATACCGTGGCTGTTACAGAGTTTTGCATCTCACCCTCTCATGACGGCACGACTGTCACAGAGATATTGCAGCTTGCTCTGTTATGGGGGCACTGTGGCCATTACTGGAATATTGCACTTTTCTCTGTTATGGGGTCACTGTAGCTGACACTGGGGCATTGCAGCTTGCTTTGTTATGGGGGCACTGTGGCTATTACTGGGATATTGCAGCTTGCTCTGTTATGGGGGCACTGTAGCTGTCACTGGGATATTGCAGCTTGCTCTTTTATGGACTGTACCCAAAAAGAGGCATATGTGTGTATGAAGTGGTGGTGGGTGGGGTATATACTACTTTTTGGGATACCTGCTGGGATACTTTTTGGGGTTATGGGATACCTGCTTTTACTTACTCGCGCTGTTACAGCATTTATGTTAAACTGCTTTGTTTGTCATTCATGCACAGTCCAGCCACCAATTCCCAAAAAAAAAAGTTTATCGTTTTTGGCCAGAAACATATTTTGGATGTGGAGAGAAGCAGCGGGACGCTAGGAAATTAAAAATTCGGCTGCGTTCAAAATAAACAGGTGCCTAGAAGGCAGGAGGACACCAGAAGAAACACTTCACTGACTGAATGCAGCGCTGGGTTTGGAAGTTGGCACACACATGTGTTCTCAGATCCAGATCCTGGCTCGTGCTGCTCCCCCACCCCTGCCAAAAAGAGAACCTGCAAAGGTGTTACTTCATTTAACTGCAAATTATGAGAGCGGCTCCGGGAGAGTTTATAAATAGACGAAATCATCACTCCGAAGATTTGCTGGAAAGAACCCGTCCAGAATCTCTAGAGTAGACTCACGTTTCCGCTAACACAAGTGATGTCGTGTACGGGTAAAGCGGAGTTCACATCTATATTCGTCTTTCCGTTTTGTCACAGGAACAGAAATACGAAAAGTGCCGGATCTATTACAAGACAGACACTAACGGCGCCCGACAAACCCCATTGACTTTTTAAAAGGGCCGGTTGTGTTTCTGTCATTTTACCGGAAAAAATACCTCTGCATGCTGCACTACTATTTCTGCCGTTTTCCAACACTGTACTACTGAGCCGTAGGGAATCCGTGTGCCACCATATGATGCTCCGTCAGGTGCCGTATCTCAAAAAACAATGGGGCTGATTTATTTTTACTGTCTGAAATTTAGATAAAACTAGACAAGACAGGCAGAAAATGCACCAATTTTATCACAGTGGCTCACGCTGCTAGATAAATCTGGTTCATCTTGCTAGGCATGTTTAACAATTTTGTCTAACTTTATGACACCTTTTGGTTGCTTTACTTTACATCATGTATTTTTTTCCGCGAAGATACCGGCACACTTTGTCACATTTTCAGCCACATCCTATTTTCTGTAAGCCCTGCAAACTTGTCTAATGAGGTGCAAAAAGTGGCTAAAAAACTTCATAAATGTGGTGCAAAGCATCAATAACAGACAGAATTCTGGCGCAATATGAATAGTAAATTTGCCCCAATACATACGGAATCTGAAATAAAATCTGTATACCTCCGTTATGAAAACAGATGAAGGCAGAGATACAGTAGTGGCCTCATGCACTCCTATGGGATCCCTACGGCTAAATACAACACAGAGCAGTAATACATCCATGTGCATGAGGAGAGCGAAAATCTACATAAAAAAATGAGTAACTTTGTATATGTGTCTGTGTGTGTGTGTGTGTGTGTGTGTGTATGCTTGTATGTATTTATATATATATATATATATATATATATATATATATATATATATATATATATATATATATATATATATATACATACATACATACATACATACATTACTTATCCTGTACTGATCCGGAGTTACATCCTGTATTATACTCCAGAGCTGCACTCACTATTCTGCTGGTGGAGTCACTGTGTGCATACATTACATTACTTATCCTGTACTGATCCTGACTTATATCCTGTATTATACTTCACAGCTGCACTCACTATTTTTCTGGGGAAGCCACTGAATTCATACATTACATTACTCATCCTGACTTACATCTTGTATTATACTCCAGAGCTATACTCACTATTCTGCTGACGGAGTCACCTTGTACATACATTACATTACTTATCTTGGATTTATCCTGAGTTACAGCCTGTATTATACTTCAGAGCTGCACTCACTATTCTGCTGGTAGAATCACTGTGTGCATATATTACATTACTTATCCTGTACTAATCCTGAGTTACATCCTGTATTATACTCCAGAGCTGCACTCACTATTCTGCTGGTGGAGTCACTGTGTGCATATATTACATTACTTATCCTGTACTAATCCTGAGTTACATCCTGTATTATACTCCAGAGCTGCACTCACTATTCTGCTGCTAGAATCACTGTGTGCATATATTACATTACTTATCCTGTATTATACTCCAGAGCTACATTGACAATTCTGCTGGTTGCTATTGGAAACTGTTGACAAGAATGTTGCCAGATACACCCCTTAAACCGTATGAGCTCATAGAAGGGGACAGTTTTTTCAATATAAGATTACTGTACAGTGCCTGATGTAAAGACTACACCTCCCACAATCCAAATAATCAGAGTGAGATCTGTACAAAAATTGAGCCAGCAAAGAAAGCTGGAAGATTTCAGCTCTGAAAACTGCAGAAATATGAATGCTGTTCTGGGCTGAGATACAGGCTGTAACTGTGGAACAATATAGACACATACATATATCTTAACTGCCTGTTGTCACCATTGGGGGACAAATCTGTATGGGGCTTCTATGTTGGGCAATAGGAGCCTATATAGCTGTATACAAATTGGCCCTCTAGTGGTGGCAACAAGAAGCCGGGATTACAATGTTTGTGGAAGAACAGGGAAGCTATGCTTTGTACTAAACAAATGGAGCACCGTAGACTTATCAAGTGTAATAGGAAAACACATTTATGCTGCTCCGGTATACAACTCTATGAAAAAAGACGACAAGAAGAAATCAACGCTGTCACTTTAATGCAAGAAACGAATAAATTCTGCCAAAGTCCCAACCAGCACAACAATGAAAGCGATTTCTGGTGATAAACTATGTACAGTGAGGAGACAAATGAATGCTCGGAGGCTCAGGACGATACTTATCTTTATGAAGGACAAGAAACATACATTATCAAATCGTCTTGTGGGAACAGATAAATGTATCATAACTGGGAAATTGTTACGTGTAAATAAATAACCCGCTCTGCGCTCGAGCATGGCCGTTCCTCCGCGTTCTACTGTGTGACAAAACAAAAGTAATGTCAACTCTCATGAGAGGCGAGAGGGATTTATTTCTGCGCTCGGAGCATTTTACGATATATCACAAGCTATCGAGCATCAGTCTACTCAACAAATTACGCCCGTGTTATCTGCAAAAGTGGAAAAGGGGCTGCGTGGAAGGTTAATTTGCTCCTATGATTGTTTTGTGTAGGTTCAACTCACCATATGTATAGACAAAAATTCAGGCACTGCCCAAACATCAATATTTTTGGATATTTTTGTAAAGAGAATATTGTTGTATTAAGCCATATAGAGAAATCAAAACAGGACGTCCTGCTGGTTCATGACCGCACACCCAACCATCACGAGGAAGGAGAGCCTTGCCCTTTTTCTCCCCCCTTTACCAATCCTTTAAGAGAGAGAAGGGCAGCGATGCCCTCTGGTCGTTTCCCCCTCACTTGTTACGTGATTGTGGATAGGGGAGGTCTGTGCAGGTTCTCGCAAACATTAGGGTTTGGGAGAACCTAATAAGTAAAAGGGGAATAGGGCTATCCTTTGCTAGGCTCCCTCTTTTCATGGGTTTCATAGCACCTGTATGGGTTGCCCATACGCCATAAAGTGCAAACTCGGTACAGCCAATGCCAGAGAACCTGATTCCCACCAAACAGTGGCATACATAGAACAGGGGGGGGGCCTCATTACAAAATAGGGCTCCCTATTAGTTTATACCATACAACCCCAGAGTATGAGTTTGGCCCATTTTGCCCTCTACCTCCCCCCCCCCCCTCCTATACCATTTAAGGAGAGAAGAGTCCCATAACAGCTGAATGGGCTATCTCTACTGTATGCACTCCCAGGTTCACACAACCCATAAGAAATTGGATCGGGCTAGCCTGAGTCAGACCCTTTTTTTCATATGTTATTATGGGTCGCATAGCGCCTACTTGTAGAGTATAATTTACAACCAATACTATAGAAAATTTCATTCCCATGATCACCCCCACGTAAAATTGTCCTCTCCTGTCAATTTGGTAAAAATTATACCTTACTGACAACTAATATGGCCGCCATTAGTTACCATAGGGGTTCTCATCAACTTTATTTTTTAATTCGGTATCATAGCGCTTTCAGGAGATAGTCAGTGCCTGTAAAACAAAAGTTTATTTCTTTATCTAGACTAATAAGAATAGATGAATGAGTCATTTGTGCCTTATAATTCTGCACTTTTTGAAAAAGTTGGGGAAAAAAGTCACAAAAGTTTGTCCTAACTTTAAAAAGTTTTGTCTGAAACATAATCACTCCACATTTAATTAAAGGTTTTTGCATGAAAATATAGTCCCGAGCTCCCAATCTTCCATTTCTGTGGTTATTCACCTGTCTTTAACAGATTTGATCTAATAGGAGCCCACGTAAGTGTTTTTACATTTTATGGCGAAATTAGGAATACATCTGGAAAAGCGTGTACAAACTAGATTTTATGGTTTTTCATCATGTAATGGCGTGCTTCATTGCTTTTTGGCAGATTTCACTCTGTGGGAGAAGCAGGCGCAATATGAATGAAATTAACTTCTACAAATAGAAAAAGTATGTTCATTTTATCGGCAAACATGTTGACGACAAACCCCTCAAAGTCGTAAATCGAGCAGACTTGAGGAATGATACGTAAGAGTTCTTGTGACTTTTTTGTACGTTTTTTACTGTATTGATAGTAGTACTAAACATCCATTGTCATTTTTTTTTTTTTAATGGGTCTCCCAAACCCTAAATTTTGTCATCATTCCCATGCCACCATTGAACAGGGTTTCCCCGATACCTCTTGTTGTAATCTCTGTATAACAATGTGACTTCCTGCCAAGTTACATGACCATAGCAGCACCACACCCGATAATAACAAAAAGCAGTCCGAGACCCTGGTGACCAGCAGTGCAGGAATGGAGACAAGTTTTAAAACTACATTTATTATTTGGTTTAATTTTTATTACTGTGAAGCGGTAGGAGCCTATTCTTAAAGGAGCCTTCTCTAAAGATAGCTTCCCCCGGCAATCAGCTGATCGCCGGGGGTCCGATTCCTGTTATCGCAGGGCGATGCTCTGGCTGCTCATACAAATGAATAGCCAAGCATGTAATACATGAATGGGCTGGGTTCACCAGAGTGGGCTCAATACAGAAATATCTCACTTGCTACATGAACCGGCACTAACATATTGGGGAATGGGACTGGTAAAGAAACTGTTTCCATTAAAGGAACCTTCCAGACAGAACCCATACACTGTGTTATGCCTAGTGCAGGGTCTGAGGAGGAGGTGCATGACATAAGGTCTAAGGTTTCGAAACCCAAAGACTCTTGTATTCCAGGCAGTAGCTCTTCTCATTGAGCTCCTGATGTTGTTGGACAGCTCCAATGCTGAAATCTATTATCCAGGTTCTCCTGGTTCTTGCCTCTTGAGATTCCTTACCTTGATTACCTTATTAGTGTCACCCCATTGGCTTCCTTAGCTTGGCCGTTGAACTTGTGAGCTTCCCAACGCTATTCTAGTTCATTTCAGCCTTACTCTACAATCTGTTGCTGCTTATTTGTCTACCGAACTAGGATTGTTTCCTGACCACATCTCTGGATTATGCTACAAACTTTTGCCACTTATCTGTGTACCAAACCTGGACTTCACTACTCTTGCTATTTCCCCCCTCCATCCAGGTTGTTTTAGCCACTGGATTCTGAATTTGTTTCCAGACCTTGACATAAGGATCCCCTCTTTGGTTTTCTTTAGCTCCCTGTGTCATGCTCCACCCACTCAGGCCCTTCACTATTTATAACATAGTGTATAGGTTTTGCTCGCATTGCTCCTTTAATAAGCATATATTAGGGAATTGCTAATCCCTAACCCTACATTTATCCTACTAACCCTAGCCCTACATTTATGTAGGTTACTAAAAATGCCTTAGATCAATGCTTTGTAGCCAGGCTCTCACCCTGTAATCCTAAACCTAAAGAGGTTCTTGTGAGGGGTGCAGGGGTGTACATAGACCCCTGAGTACTTTTCAGCAAAACAGCCTATTGCCAAGTAAGCAGCATAACATCTGCATAAATTACCCCACAATCTGCAATTCCTCTTAATTATTCACAGTGGCCTTAAAACAGCTTTCCAGTGGATGACATTATTCCATATCAAGCCGTATACACTCAATTATTTTCACACCATTTACAAAATCTGAAAATGTGTTGCGTCTCAATAAATACATTGTATAACCCAAAACTTCTAATTACTTTGCTAACAGGAAAGCACATTTCTAAAGGTCACCAGTGATAACTGACAGTAAATAACAGAGCACTGGACTCCTACTCTGATATTTCCCTTACAAGAGACCAATGGTTTTCATAGTAAAGTGAGAAATTAGTTTAACAATTAGTTTCCCAGTAGCAGAATGACTGTCAGGTAGCGTCTTAAAGGGGACATGTAACCAAAGTCTCAGAGCATCTGCCGTTTATCATTGATGTATGATAAAATAAACATGGTTTAACCATTACTCACTGGCCTTAGCAAGAGTATCTAAAGGGTTTTTTAAATTATTCATTGATGGCATAATATGCCTTATCAGTGGAGATCCAACCATTGATACCCCCACCAATGCCTAGAGTTAAGTCTCTAAAGAGCTCGGTCCCTTATTCATATGGCCTTAGCAAGCTAGAGGGGTTTTCATACTAATCATTGATGGCATAACATGTCTGAACGGTGAAGGTCCAACCATTGGGATCCACACCAATGCCTAGGTGAAGGGCTCAAAGAGCTGGGTCCAGTTCTCATTTGAGCTTAGCAAGCGTATCTAAATGGGTTTTCACATTAATCATTGATGAAATTCCTGCCTGATCAGTGGAGGTCCAACAATTGGGACCCCCACCCATGTTTCGAGTGAAGGGTACGAAGAGCTTTCGTTCTCAACTGGCCTTAGCAGGAGTCTTTAGAGGGTTTTCACATTAATCACTGATGACATAGCATGTCTGGTCAGTTGAGGTCTAACCATTAGGACCCCCACCAATGTTTATATGAAGGGGCCTGAAGAGCTAGGCAAATCATAGTTGTACCTTTTGTATTTTTCCCGATACCGCCACTCCTAACCATGCACTGTGTCAGAATTGCAGCACGACCTCCTTCACTCATTCAGAGTCTTCAACCCCTTGATTCTTGGCATCAATAAGGAGTCCCAGTGGTTGGTTCTCCACCTATCAGACATATGGACATGCCGTTAAAGTTAAAAGTGGGAAAACCTCTTTGATCTAAGGCTAATTTTCCATGCTATAAGGTTTTCCGACTAAGTACTTCGGTATGAGCCGACCAAAAACTCAGTCAGTTATTCCAATGACCATTTTACTAAGATGTTTACTCCAATACAGTAGCTCAACTCTTCTTACTCGTCTATACCACGTTAACTTTCCGGTTAACTTTTCGATGTCCAATGCTTCCGGTAGAGTAGTGTTTCGAAACTGGAGAACACCAGGGTCAAGAAATCTTAAGGGTTTCCTTAAGAAAAAAAATCCCCTGTGCACAGCAAACATTAACTTTGATACAAACAGTTAGGGATACCTCCGTAAATGAATTCTCTTTTTTTAGGGTTCTGTATTCCCTAAAAGTTTGACAACCACTGACCAAGCTCCAACTGAAGCTCCATGAATTCAGTACAGCACAGTACCCTCCTTTATCAAGCAAGCAGTATTATGAAATGCTTCACTAGTAGAAATACACAGCAATACAAATTGAGGCTGAGCGAATGCACTGTAGGAACATTACCCGGAAGTGACATCATGGTGTCCTGTATGTGATGTCATGGTGGGGCCTGCAGGTCTTCACATGTGGCCCCAGTGGGAAAAGCTTGGGAAAACCAATGCTCATAAAGGGTGCACTTAATGACACTAACAATTTAATATGCATGATATCATTTGGTAGTGCTTGCCTATTATAAGGTATATCATATTACATAGTTAAGCAATTTAACTTCCATTGCAGGTCTTGATTTCACAATAAATAATCTTGGGATCGACCTACCAGTGTAAGCAGTAGCTACCATAGTTAACATCCATAGATATCATTAGAACAGTGTCACCTACTGGCCACATTATTATGTTAGAAAGAAACAACACCCAAAGATCGAATTAAAACAGTGCCATCTATTGGCCACATTATTACTTAAGCCAGAAACCGCATCTATAGAACCCAGTAGAACAGTGCCACCTACTGGCCACATTATCAGTTTAGACAGAAAACAGTAGGTTTATGTTATAGCAATGGGAAGAACAAAAAAAATTATTTTATTGTCACAATAAAATAAAGATCTGACTGAGCTATAATGTGCACTGTGCCTCAAGCCCCAGCCCTATCACTGCTCTCTGACTTCATTGGCCAATTTCTTTCTTAATTAGCATTTTTTTAATAGTATGAAAAACCAGCATTAGGAATCCAACAATTTCCGTTCTTCCTCTTTTGTCACTGGATCACAACTGACTGTCACCTTCAGCGGAACTCATTAAAACAATGTTGTATCTTCCTTGTTTAATGTAATCATTTTAATTGAAGTTTAATCTTCCAAAATATTTGGAAGATTTTTAATTGACATTTGTAGTAATTAATTGGTAAGCATTAAAGGTTTGTAGGAAGAATTTAAAAACTAAATTTGACGTCGAAATTGGCTAGCGACCGCTGTGAGGCCCCTGCTGGGAGCTTTTCATCGTTTTCCTTGTGTCTTGTTAGGGCAGAGGGGGAGGGGGGGCGAGGGGATGACGAACCCTTTCTTATAGTCATGAATTACATTACTAATATATTCCATTACCACCCGCAAATGTCATGTTAATTTCAGATCATCATCGGTTCAGACAATAGTTTCGACACTGGCAACAAGCCAATTAGCTATGCAGACTAAAATAAAATAAAATGAAAAAAATATATATAGAAAAAAATCTGTCAATTATAGAATTTTTGTGACGGTTGAGAGCAAAAATATATCATGTAAAAATCACTTTTTTAAATTTCAAAAAATCAAATTCAAGATTAAAATAAAAATACAAAGTAAAATACAAAATTGAAAATAAACTTCAAAATAAAATACAAATACAAAATTCTAAATAAAATAAAAACAGAAAATAAAATACAAATACAAAATTGAAAATAAACTTTGAAATATAATAAAAATACAAAATAAAAAAAATATAAAAAAAATAAATAATACAAGTGGGGAAATGCGATGGATGCTGACGCCATCTTTATCAATATAGCAGCTGCCAGTCCACATATCTCTTTATTGGATCCCCCTGGCCTTTCATCAAGTCTATATACACCCAATATCCACCCTGTGTATAAAAAAAGACCAAAGCGCAACGGAATGAGAGGCTGAAACTCAGCCAGTTTATTAAATTGTTAAAAATTACGTTTTATAGAACTTCCCAAGCCCGAAAGTTTTTGAATTGTGCATTTTTCGAGACGGCTGGTGATTTACAGCTCTGGACAGTAAATGGACCATTATTTTCATTCTAAAGTTTAAATGAGATTAAGGATGATCAAATACTTATAAGCGGGGTTTAAAATACCCAGAGGGCTCCAGAAATGAAGGGTCATTTATAACAATATTATATGTGCAGGCAGTATGTAATACAGAAACGCATTTAGATAACTGCATCTCTGGGAAATTCACGTTGTTATGAGCTCTCGACAAACTTACAATTTTAAATACCAGCCATAATTTTGATATGTTCTGCATTTTAGTAAATTTACCGTCCGTGCTTGATTATTTCGATGTAAATGGTACACAGCGCCAATTTAAAAATTCAAGGATGAGCAATTTGTTAGCGTCTTCCTACACCACTTACAATTATCGCTATTATTTAGGTGTCAATAAAACGTGCCGCTACATTTCTGTTTATGTGTAAATAAGTTACAAGCCGAGTGTAAAATACAGACATTTCGTGCGTGAAGTCGGAACTCTTTACAGGGGAATTAGGGATGGGCTAGAAGGCACCGTTCCTTGAGCAATAGTGACTGTGAAAAAATTGAACAAAGCAACTTTTTGGAAGAATTTTTTGGGCTGAATTTCTTTTTACAAAAATTAGCATTTCAAAAAATCTGAACGGTGTGCAAAGGTGACTTGTCCTTAAATTAGTTTTAATACAGCTCAGCCCCATGCGCTTAAATGGGGCTGAACTGCAATACCAGACACAGCCCAGACCCCAAGAGTGGCGCTGTTTCTGGAAAAAAAAAGAAAACCCATTTTTCCTAATCCTGGTTAGTCAATGCTTCAGAGAACTGAGTTCCCGTCCAACTGTTGAACTCTGGAGTAAAAAAACATATGGATTAATGGAAATTTCCATGTAAGCCTTCTAAAATGAGATTTACCTGGCATACTATTTGCCTTCTTTAATCCCACTAAATTTCCTGCTCCGGCAGCACAGTGCCTATCTGGTGGCAATCTCCACATCATGCCCCGGACACGATGCCTCTTCCAGCAACGCTCAGCGCAGGCTTTAGCGGAAAATGTCATGACCACCCCCTCACATTCTGTATTTCATGTGATAGTGAGCGTGGGGGAGGGAAGGGGTGCATGACACTTTTCCCTTAGATTTGGGCCAAATCCTGCTGGAGACATGGCGCGTTGTTAGAGAGTGAAGACTACGATCATTGCAGCTCTTTGGGCAGGGGGTTCTCTTTCTCCTTATGTGTCATGTTTAGTAGACTTTTTGTAGCGCTCCTAGGTATTAAAAGGGTTGTCTCACAAAAACAACTCCTTTTTGAAAAGAAGCCAGTGGGTCTAACTTTTTTAACCCCCAGCAATCGGCTATCTCCGGGAGAAGCCGCTTCTGGCTATATACTGTATTTCCTGTTGTAGCATTACATGTTGGCCATTCAATTAAATGATCAACCGTGTAATGCATGGACCGGCCCGGTCCTCCAGCGCGGGTCTTAGATCTCGGCCCTCTGTTCCTGCTCATAGGAAAGGATCCCGAGCGAGTACTCCAATATGAACAGGAGGGGTGTTTATGAGACAACCCTTTTAAAGAGGACCTGTCCGCTCCCCTGACAGGTCTGTTTTAGTAAATACTTGTATTCACAATGAAATAACAATGCTGGAGCATCTTTTCTTAGAACTCTGCATTGTGCCGTTCATGTGTTATTCCACCAGGCAAATTCTGAATAAATTGACAACTAGGTGTTACTATTCCTCTTGTCAAGGGGGCGTGTCCTTACACAGTCTCAAACTGTCAACACTGATTGGACAGTGCCAGACTGTGCAGGGGCACACCCCCAACTGGTAACACCCAGTTGTCAATTTAATTCTTTCATTTCCAGGAGGAATAACAGAGGAATAGCACAGTTTTAAGAAAAGATTCTCCAGAAGTGTTATATTATGGGTATTACTAAAGCCGACATGTCGGGAGAGCTGACGGATTCTCTTTAAAATTAGGGCAACAATTTTTATACAAAGGGCCAGTTGCTGTTTAGTAACTTTATGCCTTCAATAAATGAAATGATCATTTAAAAATTGTCGTTTGTTTAATGAAACAATTAGAAAAAAATAAAAGAAATCGGGAAGGGTCACATACTTTTTCATGGCTATCTGTAAAATTTTGTAGTTAGCGTCTGTTCTATCCTAAAATAATATAAAGATGTAATAATACTAAAAAAGAATACAAAATAAATTAACACCTGGCATTAGTTCTAATAGAACAATATTATAATTTACATTGAAGTCTTATTGTTACTGCAAAAGTTGATTTGAAAGAAAAAAACGGGACATTACGACATAAAATTTATTGGAACCACTTAACAAATCAGTGTCATCCAATAATGGCTTAGAAATTGTATTTTTATGTCATGGCTTGATCTGAATTGCTGGTGAAATACGGGGAATCAATGTAACTCTGTGCACTCATCCCCACCTGTCCTGAAAATTTACACTTTGCAAAAAGCAAAAAAGCAAAAAAAAAAAATCAATACTGATATTTTGAATATAATTGTAGTTGTTAATGCAAAGACTTAGTACTCCATAACTACTATGTAATAAAAGGTGCCTGGCAGGCGATCCCTAGGATGATGATTTGAATACAGGGCGTACCCCCTTTTGCCCCTCCGTTAGGAGTCATCTGTGAGTATCTTGGCTCGGTGACAGATCCTCTTCCAAGACGACCCATTACCTCGAAAGTCTGTTTTCCCGTAAAATAACAAATCTGAAACATCCTTTCTTAAAACTGTGTTGTGTCGTCCCTCAGTTATACCTCCTGGAACTGTATGAATAAATTGACAACTGGATGTTACCATTTTCCTTGCCAATTGAATGTGTCCCTACACAGTCTGATACTATTAGACTATGAACAGACACACCCTATTGACAAGAAGAAACAGAATCTCTCCTTTATACTTTTTCCTCCCTTTAAGATCCACACTTGATTTTAACTTCAAAACCTACATTAAAAAAAAAACCTGATCAAACCCTGAATGTGTACAGGCAGCCTGACAATATTGGCACTTATTGAACTGTTACAGACTGTGTAGGGACACTGACAGGGATAATTGTAACTCCCAGTTGTCAATTTATTCAGTAAGTATCTACTAAAACAGAGGTAACCTAAGTTTTTGTAATTAAAGCGTCTCTGTCACCACATTATAAGTGGCCTATCTTGTACATGATGTGATCGGCGCTGGAATGTAGATTACAGCAGTGTTTTTTATTTAGAAAAACGATCATTTTTGACGGAGTTATGACCTATTTTTGCTTTATGCTAATGAGTTTCTTAATGGACAACTGGGCGTGTTTTACTTTTTGACCAAGTGGGCGTTGTACAGAGAAGTGTATGACTGACCAATCAGTGACCAATCAGCGTCATACACTTCTCCCCATTCCTTTACACAGCACATAGTGATCTCACTAGATCACTATGTGCAGCCACATAAACACACTATAACGTTACTGCAGTGTCCTGACAATGAATATACATTACCTCCAGCCAGGACGTGATGTGTATTCAGAATCCTGACACTTCACTAACACAATCCCGACACGACGGGTTTTTCACTGCATCATTTATTGTACCATATAATGTATTGGGAAATTGGGAAAAAATTATTTGTGGGGTAGAATAGGAAAAAAAAATGAGTGGTTTCGTTTTTACAGCTTTCACCGTACGGTAGAAATTATATGTTAAGTTTATTCTACCGGTCAATACTATTACGGCGATACCAAATTTATAAGTTTTTTTAAAATATATTTTACTACTTTACAAGTAAAAAACTAATTGTTAAAAATATAATTTTGTCGCCCCATTCTGAGAGCCATAACTTTTTTGATTTTTTGGGTGATTGAGCGGAATGAGGGCTTTTTTTGTGGGGCGAGCGGTTTCTATTCTTGGGCTACATGAGACTTTTTGACCGACACTACAGCACAGCAAGCGTAATCTAGTTTGAAATGACAGTTTACAGCGTAATCTCGCGAGATTACGCTTGCTGTGCTGTAGTGTCGGGATTGTGTTAGTGAAGTGTCAGGATTCTGAATAGACATCCCGTCCTGGCTGGAGGTAATGTATATTCTCTGTCAGGACACTGCAGTAACGTTATAGTGTGTTTATGTGGCTGCACATAGCGATATAGCTATATCGCTATGTGCTGTATAAATGAATGGGGAGAAGTGTATGATGCTGATTGGTCACTGATTGGTCAGCATCATACACTTCTCTCCACAACGCCCACTTGGTCAAAAAGTAAAACACGCCCAGTTGTCCATTGAGAAACTCATTAGCATAAAATTAAAATAGGTCATAACTCCTTCAAAAATTATCGTTTTTTCTAAATAAAAACACTGCTGTAATCTACAGGGTGGGCCATTTATATGGATACACCTAAATAAAATGGGAATGGTTGGTGATATTAACTTCCTGTTTGTGGCACATTAGTGTATGGGAGGGGGGGAACTTTTCAAGCTGGGTGTTGACCATGGCGGCCATTTCGAAGTCGGCCATTTTGTATCCAACTTTAGTTTTTTCAATGGGAAGAGGGCCATGTGACACATCAAACTTATCGAGAATTTCACAAGAAAAACAATGGTGTGCTTGGTTTTAACGTTACTTTATTCTTTCATGAGTTATTTACAAGTTTCTGACCACTTATAAAATGTGTTCAAAGTGCTGCCCATTGTGTTGGATTGTCAATGCAACCCTCTTCTCCCACTCTTCACACACTGATAGCAACACCGCAGAAGAAATGCCTCCCGATCTGACCCCCTTAGACTTTTATCTTTGGGGTCATCTGAAGGCAATTGTCTATGCTGTGAAGATACGAGATGTGCAGCAACTGAAACTACGGATACTGGAAGCCTGTGCAAGCATTTCTTCTGCGGTGTTGCTATCAGTGTGTGAAGAGTGGGAGAAGAGGGTTGCATTGACAATCCAACACAATGAGCAGCACTTTGAACACATTTTATAAGTAGTCAGAAAATTGTAAATAACTCATGAAAGAATAAAGTAACGTTAAAACCAAGCACACCATTGTTTTTCTTGTGAAATTCTCGATAAGTTTGATGTGTCACATGACCCTCTTCCCATTGAAAAAACTAAAGTTGGATACAAAATGTCCGACTTCAAAATGGCCGCCATGGTCAACACCCAGCTTGAAAAGTTTCCCCCCTCCCATATACTAATGTGCCACAAACAGGAAGTTAATATCACCAACCATTCCCATTTTATTTAGGTGTATCCATATAAATGGCCCACCCTGTACATTACAGCGCCGATCACATCATGTGCAATATAGGGCACTTATAATGTGGTGACAGAGCCTCTTTAAAGCTAAGCTAAAAGAAGACATGTTACCCCCGTTACGGTGATCAAATTTGGTCCATTAACACTGATTAACAATCGAACGATCATTAAAGGGGTTGAGGATTAGAAATACATGGATGCTTACTTCCAGCGCCACACCTGTCCACAGGTTGTGTGTGGTATTGCAGTACAACACCAGTCACTTCAATGGAGCTGCAAAACCAGACACAAGTCATAATCCGGTGTGACCGTGTTCCTGGAAGAAAGCAGCCATGTTTTTTAATCCTAGTCAAACAATTTAAGGGGTTGTCAAATCAAGTCAACCCCTGTCCATGTGCCCTGTTGGGGCAAACAGACATCATAGGGGAAGATGGTGTTCAAAGTGAGCCAGAACTCAATGATAAACTTTTCAGCAGAAAGCTCCCCCTAGTGGTAACTGCAGGCAACCAGAATTTTATCAGTTAACTGTATGGCTGTGTGAATGGGAGGGAAGGTTTGGGGTGGATTCACATGTGCCGATTTTGTTGCATTTTTAGCCATAATTAATGCAAAAACAGCACAAAACTGGATGACGTCAAGCTCATCGGGGACAAATAAATGTGTTTTTTTTTTGGTTGTTCAGGAACAACAGGTGAATGTAACGCAATATAATGATAAACATCTGCCAATTTACACCGTTTGTTAGCACTGCGGACGCATGACATTACGATGGCCTGGAAGGCGAGTATCTACAAATGACATTTCAGTAATGCATGAAAAACGACAGCACTTATCACGCCGCTTCAGTCTTATATACATATTTTTATGCTTATTTTCACTCTTTGTCCTCCAATTCCAGTTGATATTCCCTGTAAAATGCCGTCAGATCTGGTATGTAAATGAGGGGAATGATTCGGACAATTAAGTCCAGGCGGATACATCTTATTAGACTGGATACAAGTATTAGATCAGGAAACGTCTTCAGCTTCTGGGTACGAGGGGGGGGGGGGGTTCAAATTTATAAGAACAGTTTCTCGATGGTGACAATTCGCTACGACATTGAGCAAAATATTACAGTGAAATTTGTTAGTAATAAAGTACTCGATCCCTCCATTCATTATTACCCCCACACAGTGCTCAATATTTACCCCCACACAGTGCTCAATATATACCCCCATACACAGTGCTCAATATATACCCCCACACACAGTGCTCAATATATACCCCCACACACAGTGCTCAATATATACCCCCACACAGTGCTCACTATATACTCCCATACACAGTGCTCAATATATACTCCCATACACAGTGCTCAATATATACCCCCACACACAGTGCTCAATATACACCCCCATACACAGTGCTCAATATACACCCCCACACAGTGCTCAATATACACCCCCACACAGTGCTCAATATATACCCCCACACACAGTGCTCAATATATACCCCCACACACAGTGCTCAATATATACCCCCACACACAGTGCTCAATATATACCCCCACACAGTGCTCAATATATACTCCCATACACAGTGCTCAATATATACCCCCACACACAGTGCTCAATATACACCCCCATACACAGTGCTCAATATACACCCCCACACAGTGCTCAATATACACCCCCACACAGTGCTCAATATACACCCCCACACAGTGCTCAATATACACCCCCACACAGTGCTCAATATATACCCCCACACAGTGCTCAATATATACCCACACACAGTGCTCAATATATACCCCCACACACAGTGCTCAATATATACCCCCACACAGTGCTCAATATATACCCACACACAGTGCTCAATATATACCCCCACACACAGTGCTCAATATATACCCCCACACACAGTGCTCAATATATACCCCCACACACAGTGCTCAATATATACCCCCACACACAGTGCTCAATATATACCCCCACACAGAGTGCTCAATATATACCCCCATACACATTGCTCAATATATACCCACACACAGTGCTCAATATATACCCCCACACAGTGCTCAATATATACCCACACACAGTGCTCAATATATACCCCCACACAGAGTGCTCAATATATACCCCCATACACATTGCTCAATATATACCCACACACAGTGCTCAATATATACCCCCATACACAGTGCTCAATATATACCCCCATACACATTGCTCAATATATACCCCCACACAGTGCTCAATATATACCCCCATACACAGTGCTCAATATATAACCCCACACAGTGCTCAATATATACCCCCATACACAATGCTCAATATATACTCCCATACACAGTGCTCAATATACACCCCCACACAGTGCTCAATATATACCCCCACACAGTGCTCAATATATACCCCCACACAGTGCTCAATATATACCCCCACACAGTGCTCAATATACACCCCCACACAGTGCTCAATATATACTCCCATACACAGTGCTCAATATATACCCCCACACAGTGCTCTATATATACCCCCACACAGTGCTCAATATATACCCCCACACAGTGCTCAATATACACCCCCACAAACAGTGCTCAATATACACCCCCACACAGTGCTCAATATATACCCCCACACACAGTGCTCAATATATACCCCCACACAGTGCTCAATATATATACCCCCACACACAGTGCTCAATATATACCCCCACACACAGTGCTCAATATATACCCCCACACACAGTGCTCAATATATACCCCCACACAGTGCTCAATATACACCCCCACACAGTGCTCAATATATACCCCCACACACAGTGCTCAATATACACCCCCACACAGTGCTCAATATACACCCCCACACAGTGCTCAATATATACCCCCACACAGTGCTCAATATATACCTCCACACAGTGCTCAATATATACCCCCATACACAGTGCTCAATATACCCCCACACACAGTGCTCAATATATACCCCCACACACAGTGCTCAATATATACCCCCACACACAGTGCTCAATATATACCCCCACACACAGTGCTCAATATATACCCCCACACACAGTGCTCAATATATACCCCCACACAGTGCTCAATATACACCCCCACACAGTGCTCAATATATACCCCCACACACAGTGCTCAATATACACCCCCACACAGTGCTCAATATATACCCCCACACAGTGCTCAATATATACCCCCACACAGTGCTCAATATATACCTCCACACAGTGCTCAATATATACCCCCATACACAGTGCTCAATATACACCCCACACAGTGCTCAATATATAACCCCACACACAGTGCTCAATATATACCCCCACACAGTGCTCAATATATACTCCCATACACAGTGCTCAATATACACCCCCACACAGTGCTCAATATATACCCCCACACAGTGCTGAATATATACCCCCACACACAGTGCTCAATATATACCCCCACACAGTGCTCAATATATACCCCCACACACAGTGCTCAATATATAACCCCACACAGTGCTCAATATATACCCCCACATAGTGCTCAATATATACCCCCACACAGTGCTCAATATACACCCCCCCCACACACAGTGCTCAATATACACCCCCCACACAGTGCTCAATATATACTCCCACACAGTGCTCAATATATACCCCCACACAGTGCTCAATATATACCCCCACACACAGTGCTCAATATACACCCCCACACAGTGCTCAATATATACCCCCACACACAGTGCTCAATATACACCCCCACACAGTGCTCAATATATACCCCCACACACAGTGCTCAATATATACCCCCACACAGTGCTCAATATATACCCCCACACACAGTGCTCAATATACACCCCCACACAGTGCTCAATATATACCCCCACACACAGTGCTCAATATATACCCCCACACACAGTGCTCAATATATACCCCCACACAGTGCTCAATATATACCCCCACACAGTGCTCAATATATACCCCCACACAGTGCTCAATATACACCCCCACACACAGTGCTCAATATACACCCCCACACACAGTGCTCAATATATACCCCCACACACAGTGCTCAATATATACCCCCACACAGTGCTCAATATACACCCCCACACACAGTGCTCAATATATACCCCCACACAGTGCTCAATATATACCCCCACACAGTGCTCAATATATACCCCCACACAGTGCTCAATATACACCCCCACACACAGTGCTCAATATATACCCCCATACACAGTGCTCAATATATAACCCCACACAGTGCTCAATATATACCCCCATACACAGTGCTCAATATATACTCCCATACACAGTGCTCAATATACACCCCCACACAGTGCTCAATATATACCCCCACACACAGTGCTCAATATACACCCCCACACAGTGCTCAATATATACCCCCACACACAGTGCTCAATATACACCCCCACACAGTGCTCAATATATACCCCCACACAGTGCTCAATATATACCCCCACACAGTGCTCAATATATACCCCCACACAGTGCTCAATATATACCCCCACACAGTGCTCAATATATACCCCCACACAGTGCTCAATATATACCCCCACACAGTGCTCAATATATACCCCCACACAGTGCCCAATATACACCCCCATACACAGTGCTCAATATATACCCCCACACACAGTGCTCAATATATACCCCCACACAGTGCTCAATATATACCCCAACACAGTGCTCAATATATACCCCCACACAGTGCTCAATATATACCCCCACACACAGTGCTCAATATACACCCCCACACAGTGCTCAATATATACCCCCACACAGTGCTCAATATATACCCCCACACAGTGCTCAATATATACCCCCACACAGTGCTCAATATACACCCCCACACAGTGCTCAATATATACCCCCACACACAGTGCTCAATATACACCCCCACACAGTGCTCAATATATACCCCCACACAGTGCTCAATATATACCCCCACACAGTGCTCAATATATACCCCCACACAGTGCTCAATATATACCCCCATACACAGTGCTCAATATACACCCCACACAGTGCTCAATATATAACCCCACACACAGTGCTCAATATATACCCCCACACAGTGCTCAATATATACTCCTATACACAGTGCTCAATATACACCCCCACACAGTGCTCAATATATACCCCCACACAGTGCTGAATATATACCCCCAAACACAGTGCTCAATATATACCCCCACACAGTGCTCAATATACACCCCCACACAGTGCTCAATATATACCCCCACACAGTGCTGAATATATACCCCCAAACACAGTGCTCAATATATACCCCCACACAGTGCTCAATATACACCCCCACACACAGTGCTCAATATATAACCCCACACAGTGCTCAATATATACCCCCACATAGTGCTCAATATATACCCCCACACAGTGCTCAATATACACCCCCCCCCCCACACAGTGCTCAATATACACCCCCCACACAGTGCTCAATATATACTCCCACACAGTGCTCAATATATACCCCCACACAGTGCTCAATATATACCCCCACACACAGTGCTCAATATACACCCCCACACAGTGCTCAATATGTACCCCCACACACAGTGCTCAATATATACCCCCACACAGTGCTCAATATATACCCCCACACACAGTGCTCAATATACACCCCCACACAGTGCTCAATATATACCCCCACACACAGTGCTCAATATATACCCCCACACACAGTGCTCAATATATACCCCCACACACAGTGCTCAATATATACCCCCACACACAGTGCTCAATATATACCCCCACACAGTGCTCAATATATACTCCCATACACAGTGCTCAATATATACCCCCACACACAGTGCTCAATATACACCCCCATACACAGTGCTCAATATACACCCCCACACAGTGCTCAATATACACCCCCACACAGTGCTCAATATACACCCCCACACAGTGCTCAATATACACCCCCACACAGTGCTCAATATATACCCCCACACAGTGCTCAATATATACCCACACACAGTGCTCAATATATACCCCCACACACAGTGCTCAATATATACCCCCACACACAGTGCTCAATATATACCCCCACACACAGTGCTCAATATATACCCCCACACAGAGTGCTCAATATATACCCCCATACACATTGCTCAATATATACCCACACACAGTGCTCAATATATACCCCCACACAGTGCTCAATATATACCCACACACAGTGCTCAATATATACCCCCACACAGAGTGCTCAATATATACCCCCATACACATTGCTCAATATATACCCACACACAGTGCTCAATATATACCCCCATACACAGTGCTCAATATATACCCCCATACACATTGCTCAATATATACCCCCACACAGTGCTCAATATATACCCCCATACACAGTGCTCAATATATAACCCCACACAGTGCTCAATATATACCCCCATACACAATGCTCAATATATACTCCCATACACAGTGCTCAATATACACCCCCACACAGTGCTCAATATATACCCCCACACAGTGCTCAATATATACCCCCACACAGTGCTCAATATATACCCCCACACAGTGCTCAATATACACCCCCACACAGTGCTCAATATATACTCCCATACACAGTGCTCAATATATACCCCCACACAGTGCTCTATATATACCCCCACACAGTGCTCAATATATACCCCCACACAGTGCTCAATATACACCCCCACAAACAGTGCTCAATATACACCCCCACACAGTGCTCAATATATACCCCCACACACAGTGCTCAATATATACCCCCACACAGTGCTCAATATATATACCCCCACACACAGTGCTCAATATATACCCCCACACACAGTGCTCAATATATACCCCCACACACAGTGCTCAATATATACCCCCACACAGTGCTCAATATACACCCCCACACAGTGCTCAATATATACCCCCACACACAGTGCTCAATATACACCCCCACACAGTGCTCAATATACACCCCCACACAGTGCTCAATATATACCCCCACACAGTGCTCAATATATACCTCCACACAGTGCTCAATATATACCCCCATACACAGTGCTCAATATACCCCCACACACAGTGCTCAATATATACCCCCACACACAGTGCTCAATATATACCCCCACACACAGTGCTCAATATATACCCCCACACACAGTGCTCAATATATACCCCCACACACAGTGCTCAATATATACCCCCACACAGTGCTCAATATACACCCCCACACAGTGCTCAATATATACCCCCACACACAGTGCTCAATATACACCCCCACACAGTGCTCAATATATACCCCCACACAGTGCTCAATATATACCCCCACACAGTGCTCAATATATACCTCCACACAGTGCTCAATATATACCCCCATACACAGTGCTCAATATACACCCCACACAGTGCTCAATATATAACCCCACACACAGTGCTCAATATATACCCCCACACAGTGCTCAATATATACTCCCATACACAGTGCTCAATATACACCCCCACACAGTGCTCAATATATACCCCCACACAGTGCTGAATATATACCCCCACACACAGTGCTCAATATATACCCCCACACAGTGCTCAATATATACCCCCACACACAGTGCTCAATATATAACCCCACACAGTGCTCAATATATACCCCCACATAGTGCTCAATATATACCCCCACACAGTGCTCAATATACACCCCCCCCACACACAGTGCTCAATATACACCCCCCACACAGTGCTCAATATATACTCCCACACAGTGCTCAATATATACCCCCACACAGTGCTCAATATATACCCCCACACACAGTGCTCAATATAAACCCCCACACAGTGCTCAATATATACCCCCACACACAGTGCTCAATATACACCCCCACACAGTGCTCAATATATACCCCCACACACAGTGCTCAATATATACCCCCACACAGTGCTCAATATATACCCCCACACACAGTGCTCAATATACACCCCCACACAGTGCTCAATATATACCCCCACACACAGTGCTCAATATATACCCCCACACACAGTGCTCAATATATACCCCCACACAGTGCTCAATATATACCCCCACACAGTGCTCAATATATACCCCCACACAGTGCTCAATATACACCCCCACACACAGTGCTCAATATACACCCCCACACACAGTGCTCAATATATACCCCCACACACAGTGCTCAATATATACCCCCACACAGTGCTCAATATACACCCCCACACACAGTGCTCAATATATACCCCCACACAGTGCTCAATATATACCCCCACACAGTGCTCAATATATACCCCCACACAGTGCTCAATATACACCCCCACACACAGTGCTCAATATATACCCCCATACACAGTGCTCAATATATAACCCCACACAGTGCTCAATATATACCCCCATACACAGTGCTCAATATATACTCCCATACACAGTGCTCAATATACACCCCCACACAGTGCTCAATATATACCCCCACACACAGTGCTCAATATACACCCCCACACAGTGCTCAATATATACCCCCACACACAGTGCTCAATATACACCCCCACACAGTGCTCAATATATACCCCCACACAGTGCTCAATATATACCCCCACACAGTGCTCAATATATACCCCCACACAGTGCTCAATATATACCCCCACACAGTGCTCAATATATACCCCCACACAGTGCTCAATATATACCCCCACACAGTGCTCAATATATACCCCCACACAGTGCCCAATATACACCCCCATACACAGTGCTCAATATATACCCCCACACACAGTGCTCAATATATACCCCCACACAGTGCTCAATATATACCCCAACACAGTGCTCAATATATACCCCCACACAGTGCTCAATATATACCCCCACACACAGTGCTCAATATACACCCCCACACAGTGCTCAATATATACCCCCACACAGTGCTCAATATATACCCCCACACAGTGCTCAATATATACCCCCACACAGTGCTCAATATACACCCCCACACAGTGCTCAATATATACCCCCACACACAGTGCTCAATATACACCCCCACACAGTGCTCAATATATACCCCCACACAGTGCTCAATATATACCCCCACACAGTGCTCAATATATACCCCCACACAGTGCTCAATATATACCCCCATACACAGTGCTCAATATACACCCCACACAGTGCTCAATATATAACCCCACACACAGTGCTCAATATATACCCCCACACAGTGCTCAATATATACTCCTATACACAGTGCTCAATATACACCCACACACAGTGCTCAATATATACCCCCACACAGTGCTGAATATATACCCCCACACAGTGCTCAATATACACCCCCACACAGTGCTCAATATATACCCCCACACAGTGCTGAATATATACCCCCAAACACAGTGCTCAATATATACCCCCACACAGTGCTCAATATACACCCCCACACACAGTGCTCAATATATAACCCCACACAGTGCTCAATATATACCCCCACATAGTGCTCAATATATACCCCCACACAGTGCTCAATATACACCCCCCCCCACACAGTGCTCAATATACACCCCCCACACAGTGCTCAATATATACTCCCACACAGTGCTCAATATATACCCCCACACAGTGCTCAATATATACCCCCACACACAGTGCTCAATATACACCCCCACACAGTGCTCAATATGTACCCCCACACACAGTGCTCAATATATACCCCCACACAGTGCTCAATATATACCCCCACACACAGTGCTCAATATACACCCCCACACAGTGCTCAATATATACCCCCACACACAGTGCTCAATATATACCCCCACACACAGTGCTCAATATATACCCCCACACAGTGCTCAATATATACCCCCACACAGTGCTCAATATATACCCCCACACAGTGCTCAATATATACCCCCACACAGTGCTCAATATATACCCCCACATACAGTGCTCAATATACACCCCCACACACAGTGCTCAATATATAACCCCACATACAGTGCTCAATATATACCCCCACACAGTGCTCAATATACACCCCCACACAGTGCTCAATATATACCCCCACACAGTGCTCAATATACACCCCCACACACAGTGCTCAATATACACCCCCACACACAGTGCTCAATATATACCCCCACACACAGTGCTCAATATATACCCCCACACAGTGCTCAATATACACCCCCACACACAGTGCTCAATATATACCCCCACACAGTGCTCAATATATACCCCCACACAGTGCTCAATATATACCCCCACACAGTGCTCAATATATACCCCCACATACAGTGCTCAATATACACCCCCACACACAGTGCTCAATATATAACCCCACACAGTGCTCAATATATACCCCCATACACAGTGCTCAATATATAACCCCACACAGTGCTCAATATATATCCCCATACACAGTGCTCAATATATACTCCCATACACAGTGCTCAATATACACCCCCACACAGTGCTCAATATATACCCCCACACACAGTGCTCAATATACACCCCCACACAGTGCTCAATATATACCCCCACACACAGTGCTCAATATACACCCCCACACAGTGCTCAATATATACCCCCACACAGTGCTCAATATATACCCCCACACAGTGCTCAATATATACCCCCACACAGTGCTCAATATATACCCCCACACAGTGCTCAATATATACCCCCACACAGTGCTCAATATATACCCCCACACAGTGCTCAATATATACCCCCACACAGTGCTCAATATATACCCCCACACAGTGCTCAATATATACCCCCACACAGTGCTCAATATATACCCCCACACAGTGCTCAATATATACCCCCACACAGTGCTCAATATATACCCCCACACAGTGCTCAATATATACCCCCACACAGTGCTCAATATATACCCCCACACAGTGCTCAATATATACCCCCACACAGTGCTCAATATATACCCCCACACAGTGCTCAATATATACCCCCACACACAGTGCTCAATATACACCCCCACACAGTGCTCAATATATACCCCCACACAGTGCTCAATATATACCCCCACACAGTGCTCAATATATACCCCCACACAGTGCTCAATATACACCCCCACACAGTGCTCAATATATACCCCCACACACAGTGCTCAATATACACCCCCACACAGTGCTCAATATATACCCCCACACAGTGCTCAATATATACCCCCACACAGTGCTCAATATATACCCCCACACAGTGCTCAATATATACCCCCATACACAGTGCTCAATATACACCCCACACAGTGCTCAATATATAACCCCACACACAGTGCTCAATATATACCCCGACACAGTGCTCAATATATACTCCCATACACAGTGCTCAATATACACCCCCACACAGTGCTCAATATATACCCCCACACAGTGCTGAATATATACCCCCACACACAGTGCTCAATATATACCCCCACACAGTGCTCAATATATACCCCCACACACAGTGCTCAATATATAACCCCACACAGTGCTCAATATATACCCCCACATAGTGCTCAATATATACCCCCACACAGTGCTCAATATACACCCCCCCCACACAGTGCTTAATATACACCCCCCACACAGTGCTCAATATATACTCCCATACAGTGCTCAATATATACCCCCACACAGTGCTCAATATATACCCCCACACACAGTGCTCAATATACACCCCCACACAGTGCTCAATATATACCCCCACACACAGTGCTCAATATACACCCCCACACAGTGCTCAATATATACCCCCACACACAGTGCTCAATATATACCCCCACAGTGCTCAATATATACC
>NW_027461895.1:0-92668 GCF_050947455.1 Rhinoderma darwinii | reverse complement strand
ACTTCTCTGGATGTTTCCCAGGCGAGCTATTCACAAGTAAATCCTAGACGCTCGATCTTGGTTACTTTCGCTTTCGCGGCTGGCAGCAAAGTTCAGAACCATGTTTCTGTGAATAACTCTTGAACCGTAAGTCACAGACGCTCGCTCTTGGTTGCATTCGTTTCAGCTCGTGGCAGCCAGTCTAAAAAAACACTATCTTGGACTTCTCTGGATGTTTCCCAGGCGAGCTATTGGCAGCATGTTCAGAACCACTGTTTCTGAGGCTAATTCTTGAACCGTAAGTCATAGACGCTCGATCTTGGCGGCATTCGTCTCAGCGCCTGGCAATTAGTATAGAAGCACTGTTTCCCACTGTTTCTGAGGCTAATTCTTGAACCGTAAGTCTTAGACGCTCGATCTTGGCGGCATTCGTCTCAGCGCCTGGCAATTAGTATAGAAACACTGTTTCCCACTGTTTCTGAGGCTAATTCTTGAACCGTAAGTCTTAGACGCTCGATCTTGGCGGCATTCGTCTCAGCGCCTGGCAATTAGTATAGAAGCACTGTCTTTGACTTCTCTGGATGTTTCCCAGGCGAGCTATTGACAAGTAAATCCTAGACGCTCGATCTTGGTTACTTTCGCTTTCGCGGCTGGCAGTAAAGTTCAGAACCATGTTTCTGTGAATAACTCTTGAACCGTAAGTCACAGACGCTCGCTCTTGGTTGCATTCGTTTCAGCTCGTGGCAGCCAGTCTAAAAACACTATCTTGGACTTCTCTGGATGTTTCCCAGGCGAGCTATTGGCAGCATGTTCAAAACCACTGTTTCTGAGGCTAATTCTTGAACCGTAAGTCATAGACGCTCGATCTTGGCGGCATTCATCTCAGCGCCTGGCAATTAGTATAGAAGCACTGTTTCCCACTGTTTCTGAGGCTAATTCTTGAACCGTAAGTCTTAGACGCTTGATCTTGGCGGCATTCGTCTCAGCGCCTGGCAATTAGTATAGAAGCACTGTCTTTGACTTATCTGGATGTTTCCCAGGCGAGCTATTGACAAGAAAATCCTAGACGCTCGATCTTGGTTACTTTCGCTTTCGCGGCTGGCAGCAAAGTTCAGAACCATGTTTCTGTGAATAACTCTTGAACCGTAAGTCACAGACGCTCGCTCTTGGTTGCATTCGTTTCAGCTCGTGGCAGCCAGTCTAAAAAACATTATCTTGGACTTCTCTGGATGTTTCCCAGGCGAGCTATTGGCAGCATGTTCAAAACCACTGTTTCTGAGGCTAATTCTTGAACCGTAAGTCATAGACGCTCGATCTTGGCGGCATTCGTCTCAGCGCCTGGCAATTAGTATAGAAGCACTGTTTCCCACTGTTTCTGAGGCTAATTCTTGAACCGTAAGTCTTAGACGCTTGATCTTGGCGGCATTCGTCTCAGCGCCTGGCAATTAGTATAGAAGCACTGTCTTTGACTTCTCTGGATGTTTCCCAGGCGAGCTATTGACAAGTAAATCCTAGACGCTCGATCTTGGTTACTTTCGCTTTCGCGGCTGGCAGCAAAGTTCAGAACCATGTTTCTGTGAATAACTCTTGAACCGTAAGTCACAGACGCTCGCTCTTGGTTGCATTCGTTTCAGCTCGTGGCAGCCAGTCTAAAAAACACTATCTTGGACTTCTCTGGATGTTTCCCAGGCGAGCTATTGGCAGCATGTTCAGAATCACTGTTTCTGAGGCTAATTCTTGAACCGTAAGTCATAGACGCTCGATCTTGGCGGCATTCGTCTCAGCGCCTGGAAATTAGTATAGAAGCACTGTTTCCCACTGTTTCTGAGGCTAATTCTTGAACCGTAAGTCATAGACGCTCGATCTTGGCGGCATTCGTCTCAGCGCCTGGCAATTAGTATAGAAGCACTGTCTTTGACTTCACTGGATGTTTCCCAGGCGAGCTATTCACAAGTAAATCCTAGACGCTCGTTCTTGGTTACTTTCGCTTTCGCGGCTGGCAGCAAAGTTCAGAACCATGTTTCTGTGAATAACTCTTGAACCGTAAGTCACAGACGCTCGCTCTTGGCTGCATTCGTTTCAGCTCGTGGCAGCCAGTCTAAAAAACACTATCTTGGACTTCTCTGGATGTTTCCCAGGCGAGCTATTGGCAGCATGTTTAGAACCACTGTTTCTGAGGCTAATTCTTGAACCGTAAGTCATAGACGCTCGATCTTGGCGGCATTCGTCTCAGCGCCTGGCAATTAGTATAGAAGCACTGTTTCCCACTGTTTCTGAGGCTAATTCTTGAACCGTAAGTCTTTGACGCTCGATCTTGTTGGCATTCGTCTCAGCGCCTGGCAATTAGTATAGAAGCACTGTTTCCCACTGTTTCTGAGGCTAATTCTTGAACCGTAAGTCTTAGACGCTTGATCTTGGTGGCATTCGTCTCAGCGCCTGGCAATTAGTATAGAAGCACTGTCTTTGACTTCTCTGGATGTTTCCCAGGCGAGCTATTCACAAGTAAATCCTAGACGCTCGATCTTGGTTACTTTCGCTTTCGCGGCTGGCAGCAAAGTTCAGAACCATGTTTCTGTGAATAACTCTTGAACCGTAAGTCACAGACGCTCGCTCTTGGTTGCATTCGTTTCAGCTCGTGGCAGCCAGTCTAAAAAACACTATCTTGGACTTCTCTGGATGTTTCCCAGGTGAGCTATTGGCAGCATGTTCAGAACCACTGTTTCTGAGGCTAATTCTTGAACCGTAAGTCATAGACGCTCGATCTTGGCGGCATTCGTCTCAGCGCCTGGCAATTAGTATAGAAACACTGTTTCACACTGTTTCTGAGGCTAATTCTTGAACCGTAAGTCTTAGACGCTCGATCTTGGCGGCATTCGTCTCAGGGCCTGGAAATTAGTATAGAAACACTGTTTCCCACTGTTTCTGAGGCTAATTCTTGAACCGTAAGTCTTAGACGCTCGATCTTGGCGGCATTCGTCTCAGCGCCTGCCAATTAGTATAGAAGCACTGTCTTTGACTTCTCTGGCTGTTTCCCAGGCGAGCTATTGACAAGTAAATCCTAGACGCTCGATCTTGGTTACTTTCGCTTTCGCGGCTGGCAGTAAAGTTCAGAACCATGTTTCTGTGAATAACTCTTGAACCGTAAGTCACAGACGCTCGCTCTTGGCTGCATTCGTTTCAGCTCGTGGCAGCCAGTCTAAAAAACACTATCTTGGACTTCTCTGGATGTTTCCCAGGCGAGCTATTGGCAGCATGTTTAGAACCACTGTTTCTGAGGCTAATTCTTGAACCGTAAGTCATAGACGCTCGATCTTGGCGGCATTCGTCTCAGCGCCTGGCAATTAGTATAGAAGCACTGTTTCCCACTGTTTCTGAGGCTAATTCTTGAACCGTAAGTCTTTGACGCTCGATCTTGTTGGCATTCGTCTCAGCGCCTGGCAATTAGTATAGAAGCACTGTTTCCCACTGTTTCTGAGGCTAATTCTTGAACCGTAAGTCTTAGACGCTTGATCTTGGTGGCATTCGTCTCAGCGCCTG
Source organism: Rhinoderma darwinii (assembly GCF_050947455.1). Taxonomy (NCBI): domain Eukaryota; kingdom Metazoa; phylum Chordata; class Amphibia; order Anura; family Rhinodermatidae; genus Rhinoderma; species Rhinoderma darwinii. The sequence continues at coordinate 89,152 of NW_027461895.1, read as the reverse complement.
GCAATTAGTATAGAAGCACTGTCTTTGACTTCTCTGGATGTTTCCCAGGCGAGCTATTCACAAGTAAATCCTAGACGCTCGATCTTGGTTACTTTCGCTTTCGCGGCTGGCAGCAAAGTTCAGAACCATGTTTCTGTGAATAACTCTTGAACCGTAAGTCACAGACGCTCGCTCTTGGTTGCATTCGTTTCAGCTCGTGGCAGCCAGTCTAAAAAACACTATCTTGGACTTCTCTGGATGTTTCCCAGGTGAGCTATTGGCAGCATGTTCAGAACCACTGTTTCTGAGGCTAATTCTTGAACCGTAAGTCATAGACGCTCGATCTTGGCGGCATTCGTCTCAGCGCCTGGCAATTAGTATAGAAACACTGTTTCACACTGTTTCTGAGGCTAATTCTTGAACCGTAAGTCTTAGACGCTCGATCTTGGCGGCATTCGTCTCAGGGCCTGGAAATTAGTATAGAAACACTGTTTCCCACTGTTTCTGAGGCTAATTCTTGAACCGTAAGTCTTAGACGCTCGATCTTGGCGGCATTCGTCTCAGCGCCTGGCAATTAGTATAGAAGCACTGTCTTTGACTTCTCTGGCTGTTTCCCAGGCGAGCTATTGACAAGTAAATCCTAGACGCTCGATCTTGGTTACTTTCGCTTTCGCGGCTGGCAGTAAAGTTCAGAACCATGTTTCTGTGAATAACTCTTGAACCGTAAGTCACAGACGCTCGCTCTTGGTTGCATTCGTTTCAGCTCGTGGCAGCCAGTCTAAAAAACACTATCTTGGACTTCTCTGGATGTTTCACAGGCGAGCTATTGGCAGCATGTTCAGAATCACTGTTTCTGAGGCTAATTCTTGAACCGTAAGTCATAGACGCTCGATCTTGGCGGCATTCGTCTCAGCGCCTGGAAATTAGTATAGAAGCACTGTTTCCCACTGTTTCTGAGGCTAAGTCTTGAACCGTAAGTCATAGACGCTCGATCTTGGCGGCATTCGTCTCAGCGCCTGGCAATTAGTATAGAAGCACTGTCTTTGACTTCTCTGGATGTTTCCCAGGCGAGCTATTGACAAGTAAATCCTAGACGCTCGATCTTGGTTACTTTCGCTTTCGCGGCTGGCAGCAAAGTTCAGAACCATGTTTCTGTGAATAACTCTTGAACCGTAAGTCACAGACGCTCGCTCTTGGTTGCATTTGTTTCAGCTCGTGGCAGCCAGTCTAAAAAACACTATCTTGGACTTCTCTGGATGTTTCCCAGGCGAGCTGTTGGCAGCATGTTCAGAATCACTGTTTCTGAGGCTAATTCTTGAACCGTAAGTCTTAGACGCTCGATCTTGGCGGCATTCGTCTCAGCGCCTGGCAATTAGTATAGAAGCACTGTCTTTGACTTCCCTGGATGTTTCCCCAGGCGAGCTATTGACAAGTAAATCCTAGACGCTCGATCTTGGTTACTTTCGCTTTCGCGGCTGGCAGCAAAGTTCAGAACCATGTTTCTGTGAATAACTCTTGAACCGTAAGTCATAGACGCTCGATCTTGGCGGCATTCGTCTCAGCGCCTGGCAATTAGTATAGAATCACTGTTTCCCACTGTTTCTGAGGCGAATTCTTGAACCGTAAGTCATAGACGCTCGATCTTGGCGGCATTCGTCTCAGCGCCTGGCAGTTAGTATAGAAGCACTGTCTTTGACTTCACTGGATGTTTCCCAGGCGAGCTATTGACAAGTAAATCCTAGACGCTCGATCTTGGTTATTTTCGCTTTCGCGGCTGGCAGCAAAGTTCAGAACCATGTTTCTGTGAATAACTCTTTAACCATAAGTGACAGACGCTCGCTCTTGGCTGCATTCGTTTCAGCTCGTGGCAGTCAGTCTAAAAAACACTATCTTGGACTTCTCTGGATGTTTCCCAGGCGAGCTATTGGCAGCATGTTCAGAACCACTGTTTCTGAGGCTAATTCTTGAACCGTAAGTCATAGACGCTCGATCTTGGCGGCATTCGTCTCAGCGCCTGGCAATTAGTATAGAAGCACTGTTTCCCACTGTTTCTGAGGCTAATTCTTGAACCGTAAGTCTTAGACGCTTGATCTTGGCGGCATGCGTCTCAGCGCCTGGCAATTAGTATAGAAGCACTGTCTTTGACTTCTCTGGATGTTTCCCAGGCGAGCTATTCACAAGTAAATCCTAGACGCTCGATCTTGGTTACTTTCGCTTTCGCGGCTGGCAGCAAAGTTCAGAACCATGTTTCTGTGAATAACTCTTGAACCGTAAGTCACAGACGCTCGCTCTTGGTTGCATTCGTTTCAGCTCGTGGCAGCCAGTCTAAAAAACACTATCTTGGACTTCTCTGGATGTTTCCCAGGTGAGCTATTGGCAGCATGTTCAGAACCACTGTTTCTGAGGCTAATTCTTGAACCGTAAGTCATAAACGCTCGATCTTTGCGGCATTCGTCTCAGCGCCTGGCAATTAGTATAGAAACACTGTTTCACACTGTTTCTGAGGCTAATTCTTGAACCGTAAGTCTTAGACGCTCGATCTTGGCGGCATTCGTCTCAGGGCCTGGAAATTAGTATAGAAACACTGTTTCGCACTGTTTCTGAGGCTAATTCTTGAACCGTAAGTCTTAGACGCTCGATCTTGGCGGCATTCGTCTCAGCGCCTGGCAATTAGTATAGAAGCACTGTCTTTGACTTCTCTGGCTGTTTCCCAGGCGAGCTATTGACAAGTAAATCCTAGACGCTCGATCTTGGTTACTTTCGCTTTCGCGGCTGGCAGTAAAGTTCAGAACCATGTTTCTGTGAATAACTCTTGAACCGTAAGTCACAGACGCTCGCTCTTGGTTGCATTCGTTTCAGCTCGTGGCAGCCGGTCTAAAAAACACTATCTTGGACTTCTGTGGATGTTTCCCAGGCGAGCTATTGGCAGCATGTTCAGAATCACTGTTTCTGAGGCTAATTCTTGAACCCTAAGTCATAGACGCTCGATCTTGGCGGCATTCGTCTCAGCGCCTGGAAATTAGTATAGAAGCACTGTTTCCCACTGTTTCTGAGGCTAATTCTTGAACCGTAAGTCTTAGACGCTTGATCTTGGCGGCATTCGTCTCAGCGCCTGGCAATTAGTATAGAAGCACTGTCTTTGACTTCTCTGGATGTTTTCCAGGCGAGCTATTCACAAGTAAATCCTAGACGCTCGATCTTGGTTACTTTCGCTTTCGCGGCTGGCAGCAAAGTTCAGAACCATGTTTCTGTGAATAACTCTTGAACCGTAAGTCACAGACGCTCGCTCTTGGCTGCATTCGTTTCAGCTCGTGGCAGCCAGTCTAAAAAAAACACTATCTTGGACTTCTCTGGATGTTTCCCAGGCGAGCTATTGGCAGCATGTTCAGAACCACTGTTTCTGAGGCTAATTCTTGAACCGTAAGTCATAGACGCTCGATCTTGGCGGCATTCGTCTCAGCGCCTGGCAATTAGTATAGAAGCACTGTCTTTGACTTCTCTGGATGTTTCCCAGGCGAGCTATTCACAAGTAAATCCTAGACGCTCGATCTTGGTTACTTTCGCTTTCGCGGCTGGCAGCAAAGGTCAGAACCATGTTTCTGTGAATAACTCTTGAACCGTAAGTCACAGACGCTCGCTCTTGGTTGCATTCGTTTCAGCTCGTGGCAGCCAATCTAAAAAACACTATCTTGGACTTCTCTGGATGTTTCCCAGGTGAGCTATTGGCAGCATGTTCAGAACCACTGTTTCTGAGGCTAATTCTTGAACCGTAAGTCATAGACGCTCGATCTTGGCGGCATTCGTCTCAGCGCCTGGCAATTAGTATAGAAACACTGTTTCACACTGTTTCTGAGGCTAATTCTTGAACCGTAAGTCTTAGACGCTCGATCTTGGCGGCATTCGTCTCAGGGCCTGGCAATTAGTATAGAAACACTGTTTCCCACTGTTTCTGAGGCTAATTCTTGAACCGTAAGTCTTAGACGCTCGATCTTGGCGGCATTCGTCTCAGCGCCTGGCAATTAGTATAGAAGCACTGTCTTTGACTTCTCTGGCTGTTTCCCAGGCGAGCTATTGACAAGTAAATCCTAGAAGCTCGATCTTGGTTACTTTCGCTTTCGCGGCTGGCAGTAAAGTTCAGAACCATGTTTCTGTGAATAACTCTTGAACCGTAAGTCACAGACGCTCGCTCTTGGTTGCATTCGTTTCAGCTCGTGGCAGCCAGTCTAAAAACACTATCTTGGACTTCTCTGGATGTTTCCCAGGCGAGCTATTGGCAGCATGTTCAAAACCACTGTTTCTGAGGCTAATTCTTGAACCGTAAGTCATAGACGCTCGATCTTGGCGGCATTCATCTCCGTGCCTGGCAATTAGTATAGAAGCACTGTTTCCCACTGTTTCTGAGGCTAATTCTTGAACCGTAAGTCTTAGACGCTTGATCTTGGCGGCATTTGTCTCAGCGCCTGGCAATTAGTATAGAAGCACTGTCTTTGACTTATCTGGATGTTTCCCAGGCGAGCTATTGACAAGAAAATCCTAGACGCTCGATCTTGGTTACTTTCGCTTTCGCGGCTGGCAGCAAAGTTCAGAACCATGTTTCTGTGAATAACTCTTGAACCGTAAGTCACAGACGCTCGCTCTTGGTTGCATTCGTTTCAGCTCGTGGCAGCCAGTCTAAAAAACATTATCTTGGACTTTTCTGGATGTTTCCCAGGCGAGCTATTGGCAGCATGTTCAAAACCACTGTTTCTGAGGCTAATTCTTGAACCGTAAGTCATAGACGCTCGATCTTGGCGGCATTCGTCTCAGCGCCTGGCAATTAGTATAGAAGCACTGTTTCCCACTGTTTCTGAGGCTAATTCTTGAACCGTAAGTCTTAGACGCTTGATCTTGGCGGCATTCGTCTCAGCGCCTGGCAATTAGTATAGAAGCACTGTCTTTGACTTCTCTGGATGTTTCCCAGGCGAGCTATTGACAAGTAAATCCTAGACGCTCGATCTTGGTTACTTTCGCTTTCGCGGCTGGCAGCAAAGTTCAGAACCATGTTTCTGTGAATAACTCTTGAACCGTAAGTCACAGACGCTCGCTCTTGGTTGCATTCGTTTCAGCTCGTGGCAGCCAGTCTAAAAAACACTATCTTGGACTTCTCTGGATGTTTCCCAGGCGAGCTATTGGCAGCATGTTCAGAACCACTGTTTCTGAGGCTAATTCTTGAACCGTAAGTCATAGACGCTCGATCTTGGCGGCATTCGTCTCAGCGCCTGGCAATTAGTATAGAAGCACTGTTTCCCACTGTTTCTGAGGCTAATTCTTGAACCGTAAGTCTTAGACGCTTGATCTTGGCGGCATGCGTCTCAGCGCCTGGCAATTAGTATAGAAGCACTGTCTTTGACTTCTCTGGATGTTTCCCAGGCGAGCTATTCACAAGTAAATCCTAGACGCTCGATCTTGGTTACTTTCGCTTTCGCGGCTGGCAGCAAAGTTCAGAACCATGTTTCTGTGAATAACTCTTGAACCGTAAGTCACAGACGCTCGCTCTTGGTTGCATTCGTTTCAGCTCGTGGCAGCCAGTCTAAAAAACACTATCTTGGACTTCTCTGGATGTTTCCCAGGTGAGCTATTGGCAGCATGTTCAGAACCACTGTTTCTGAGGCTAATTCTTGAACCGTAAGTCATAAACGCTCGATCTTGGCGGCATTCGTCTCAGCGCCTGGCAATTAGTATAGAAACACTGTTTCACACTGTTTCTGAGGCTAATTCTTGAACCGTAAGTCTTAGACGCTCGATCTTGGCGGCATTCGTCTCAGGGCCTGGAAATTAGTATAGAAACACTGTTTCGCACTGTTTCTGAGGCTAATTCTTGAACCGTAAGTCTTAGACGCTCGATCTTGGCGGCATTCGTCTCAGCGCCTGGCAATTAGTATAGAAGCACTGTCTTTGACTTCTCTGGCTGTTTCCCAGGCGAGCTATTGACAAGTAAATCCTAGACGCTCGATCTTGGCGGCATTCGTCTCAGCGCCTGGCAATTAGTATAGAAGCACTGTTTCCCACTGTTTCTGAGGCTAATTCTTGAACCGTAAGTCTTAGACGCTTGATCTTGGCGGCATTCGTCTCAGCGCCTGGCAATTAGTATAGAAGCACTGTCTTTGACTTCTCTGGATGTTTCCCAGGCGAGCTATTGACAAGTAAATCCTAGACGCTCGATCTTGGTTACTTTCGCTTTCGCGGCTGGCAGCAAAGTTCAGAACCATGTTTCTGTGAATAACTCTTTTTTTTTTTTTTTTTTTTTTTTTCTTTTTTAAAATTTGTTTTTATTAATTTTCCATATAAACAACACAATACCAACATAAAGTGATCTCAGGCTACTTAGTGCACTTGAAAAGCATATACTGACTTGCAAGTCAGGCAGATAAGTACATACATTCTCTGTGCCTTTATACAGAACGAGAATTTATACATGTCATTACCACGTCTCCATTGTGTTTATCTCGTCTCAGCGAGGGAACAATCGTGCACTTTAGCCCCCTTCTCGGCCACACAACCGTGGGCCATACTGCTCGGACACATAACCAAACATAAAAACCAACATACTATCAGAAAATAAAACCTTCATTGCCCGCCGCCTCTCCTGTTTACCACGTATTATCCCCCCCAGTCCTCCTTTTAGAAGTCTGTTGCATCCATTTCCTGTCCCTCGTTGTCTACACTCCCCCCTTCTACACCCTATCTCAGGCATGTATGGAAGTCCTATTGCATAATATCCCCAGCCAGCCTCCTCCTCTGATACCATGTAGTGGGTTGGAAGCAGGTATGTATTTTATCTTTTACTCGTTGGGGTAGTAGAGAAATAAAGCCCTCCCAGATCTGAAAGAAAGTCTTAACCCTTTTTTCCTTCTGGTGTGAAGCCTCCACCCAATCCATCTTCATCATGAAGGATAATTTTTCCAGGAAAACCTGAAGTTGTGGGGCCTGGGTGTGGTTCCACACTTGCAGTATTGCCTTCCTGCCTGCTGCTGCCAATAAATGTAGGATGCGAAGTTCGTGTCGGGTATGATCCTGTGTGCCTGTTTCCACATACCCCAGTATTGCCCATTGGGAGGTCAAAGCAAACTGCCCCGTCATGTTGGTCTTTGCAAAGTCTCCAACCCTCTCCCAGAACTCCCGGATACGAGGGCACGCCCATAGGCAGTGGTACAAGTTTGCCTCCGTCTCACCGCATTTAAAACAGTCCGAGGTCTCATACAGTCCCATCCTGTGGCCCCTTTGGGGTGTAATATATGCTCGATGGGCCACCTTTAGCCACATTTCCACATATCTTGCTGAGGGCAAGAGTTTGTGCGCAAAGATTGTGGCCTGTAGTATAACTGTGGGGGTTAAAGTCGCATCGTCCGCCTCCCATTTCGCTAGGCCTGAGTTAGGGGTACTATATTCTATGGAGGGATGGAGAAATTTGTACAATCTAGATATTCTCGCCAGATGTGTTCCTGGCTCTAGTATCAGTGATTTAAAAGGGGAAGTCCATTCCTCAGGTGGGATGTGACCCAGCACCACCTGCGCATAACTCTGGGCCTGTATATAGTTAAAAAAGGGGAGAGAGATGTGTGGGTATTTAATTTGTAAGTCCTGTAGGGAGAGCATTGTATGGAGCGTGGGATGCAAAAGGGCCCCCAAGGAATTAATACCATTATCATGCCAAGAGGTAAACATACGGTGTGAGGTACCCTGCTGAAACCGCAGGTTCCTGACCAGGGTCAGTGCTGGTGAGAATTGAGTGTTTAGGTGTAGCATATGGCGGATCTTATGCCAGGTCCTCCAAATTGTAATTATGAGTGGGTTGACCCTAGAGTCAGTAGGCAACATGTCATATGGGAGATGTAGAAGGTTTATAAGGGATATCCCCGGGGTAAAAGACTGATCCACCTGAGGGGTAGTGTAGTATGAGGTGCCTTGTGCCCAGTCCGATATCACCCTGGCCAACGCCGCCAGATTATAAGTCCTAATGTTGGGGAAGTTCAGACCGCCGTTAGACCTGTGTTGTTGTAAAACATGAAACGGGATTCTCGGCCGGCCCCCCGCCCAGATAAATTCCCTGTAAAGTTTATTTATAAGCTTTTCATCCTTCGGTCTCAAGTACACAGGCAGGGATTGAAAAAGATAAAGAAGTTTAGGGAATTCCACCATTTTCAGTAAATTTGCCCTGCCCATGAATGAGAGAGAGAAGTGTTGCCAAGATTTCAATGTGGATTCTAAGGCTACAATATATTTAGAAAGATTGCAGTTATAAAGGGTAGAAGGCGCTCTAGTGATCTCAACTCCCAGGTATTTTATCGAAGAAGTGCACCATTTCAGGGAGAACTGCGATGACCATAGGGGCGTGCAAGGGCCTTTTAGAATTAGGGCTTCACTTTTATCCACGTTCAGGGTGTAGCCGGAAAGTTTCCCCAGCGTTTGTAGTTCCTCCAGGGCCCGGGATAAAGTGTGTCTGGGGTCCTTGAGCACAAGAAGAAGATCATCCGCATAAGCCGTCATCTTCAATTCGTATCTCCCCAGATGTACACCCCTGAACGTGGATGACATGGAAATGTGGTATAATAGGGGGTCTAGTGACATGTTGAATAGGATAGGGGAGAGGGGACAACCCTGTTTTGTGCCCCTGAATAAATCTATCGTTTGAGAAAGGTGTCCGTTAATAAATAGGTTTGTAGTGGCCTGCGTCTGTAAGGAGTGCAGGTACGTCAGAAAGGTCTGACCAAAATTCCTACCCCGCAGCGTTTCGTTTAAAAAGGGCCAAGAGACCTTATCAAAAGCTTTTTCAGCATCTAGGCTGAGTAGCATGGTCGGAAGTTGGTCAGCCTCCTGTGCCCGCACTGTCGCAGCAATCACCGCCCGGATGCTTTGTGAATAACTCTTGAACCGTAAGTCACAGACGCTCGCTCTTGGTTGCATTCGTTTCAGCTCGTGGCAGCCAGTCTAAAAAACACTATCTTGGACTTCTCTGGATGTTTCCCAGGCGAGCTATTGGCAGCATGTTCAGAATCACTGTTTCTGAGGCTAATTCTTGAACCGTAAGTCATAGACGCTCGATCTTGGCGGCATTCGTCTCAGCGCCTGGAAATTAGTATAGAAGCACTGTTTCCCACTGTTTCTGAGGCTAATTCTTGAACCGTAAGTCATAGACGCTCGATCTTGGCGGCATTCGTCTCAGCGCCTGGCAATTAGTATAGAAGCACTGTCTTTGACTTCACTGGATGTTTCCCAGGCGAGCTATTCACAAGTAAATCCTAGACGCTCGTTCTTGGTTACTTTCGCTTTCGCGGCTGGCAGCAAAGTTCAGAACCATGTTTCTGTGAATAACTCTTGAACCGTAAGTCACAGACGCTCGCTCTTGGCTGCATTCGTTTCAGCTCGTGGCAGCCAGTCTAAAAAACACTATCTTGGACTTCTCTGGATGTTTCCCAGGCGAGCTATTGGCAGCATGTTTAGAACCACTGTTTCTGAGGCTAATTCTTGAACCGTAAGTCATAGACGCTCGATCTTGGCGGCATTCGTCTCAGCGCCTGGCAATTAGTATAGAAGCACTGTTTCCCACTGTTTCTGAGGCTAATTCTTGAACCGTAAGTCTTTGACGCTCGATCTTGTTGGCATTCGTCTCAGCGCCTGGCAATTAGTATAGAAGCACTGTTTCCCACTGTTTCTGAGGCTAATTCTTGAACCGTAAGTCTTAGACGCTTGATCTTGGTGGCATTCGTCTCAGCGCCTGGCAATTAGTATAGAAGCACTGTCTTTGACTTCTCTGGATGTTTCCCAGGCGAGCTATTCACAAGTAAATCCTAGACGCTCGATCTTGGTTACTTTCGCTTTCGCGGCTGGCAGCAAAGTTCAGAACCATGTTTCTGTGAATAACTCTTGAACCGTAAGTCACAGACGCTCGCTCTTGGTTGCATTCGTTTCAGCTCGTGGCAGCCAGTCTAAAAAACACTATCTTGGACTTCTCTGGATGTTTCCCAGGTGAGCTATTGGCAGCATGTTCAGAACCACTGTTTCTGAGGCTAATTCTTGAACCGTAAGTCATAGACGCTCGATCTTGGCGGCATTCGTCTCAGCGCCTGGCAATTAGTATAGAAACACTGTTTCACACTGTTTCTGAGGCTAATTCTTGAACCGTAAGTCTTAGACGCTCGATCTTGGCGGCATTCGTCTCAGGGCCTGGAAATTAGTATAGAAACACTGTTTCCCACTGTTTCTGAGGCTAATTCTTGAACCGTAAGTCTTAGACGCTCGATCTTGGCGGCATTCGTCTCAGCGCCTGGCAATTAGTATAGAAGCACTGTCTTTGACTTCTCTGGCTGTTTCCCAGGCGAGCTATTGACAAGTAAATCCTAGACGCTCGATCTTGGTTACTTTCGCTTTCGCGGCTGGCAGTATAGTTCAGAACCATGTTTCTGTGAATAACTCTTGAACCGTAAGTCACAGACGCTCGCTCTTGGTTGCATTCGTTTCAGCTCGTGGCAGCCAGTCTAAAAAACACTATCTTGGACTTCTCTGGATGTTTCACAGGCGAGCTATTGGCAGCATGTTCAGAATCACTGTTTCTGAGGCTAATTCTTGAACCGTAAGTCATAGACGCTCGATCTTGGCGGCATTCGTCTCAGCGCCTGGAAATTAGTATAGAAGCACTGTTTCCCACTGTTTCTGAGGCTAAGTCTTGAACCGTAAGTCATAGACGCTCGATCTTGGCGGCATTCGTCTCAGCGCCTGGCAATTAGTATAGAAGCACTGTCTTTGACTTCTCTGGATGTTTCCCAGGCGAGCTATTGACAAGTAAATCCTAGACGCTCGATCTTGGTTACTTTCGCTTTCGCGGCTGGCAGCAAAGTTCAGAACCATGTTTCTGTGAATAACTCTTGAACCGTAAGTCACAGACGCTCGCTCTTGGTTGCATTTGTTTCAGCTCGTGGCAGCCAGTCTAAAAAACACTATCTTGGACTTCTCTGGATGTTTCCCAGGCGAGCTATTGGCAGCATGTTCAGAATCACTGTTTCTGAGGCTAATTCTTGAACCGTAAGTCTTAGACGCTCGATCTTGGCGGCATTCGTCTCAGCGCCTGGCAATTAGTATAGAAGCACTGTCTTTGACTTCTCTGGATGTTTCCCAGGCGAGCTATTGACAAGTAAATCCTAGACGCTCGATCTTGGTTACTTTCGCTTTCGCGGCTGGCAGCAAAGTTCAGAACCATGTTTCTGTGAATAACTCTTGAACCGTAAGTCATAGACGCTCGATCTTGGCGGCATTCGTCTCAGCGCCTGGCAATTAGTATAGAATCACTGTTTCCCACTGTTTCTGAGGCGAATTCTTGAACCGTAAGTCATAGACGCTCGATCTTGGCGGCATTCGTCTCAGCGCCTGGCAGTTAGTATAGAAGCACTGTCTTTGACTTCACTGGATGTTTCCCAGGCGAGCTATTGACAAGTAAATCCTAGACGCTCGATCTTGGTTATTTTCGCTTTCGCGGCTGGCAGCAAAGTTCAGAACCATGTTTCTGTGAATAACTCTTTAACCGTAAGTGACAGACGCTCGCTCTTGGCTGCATTCGTTTCAGCTCGTGGCAGTCAGTCTAAAAAACACTATCTTGGACTTCTCTGGATGTTTCCCAGGCGAGCTATTGGCAGCATGTTCAGAACCACTGTTTCTGAGGCTAATTCTTGAACCGTAAGTCATAGACCGCTCGATCTTGGCGGCATTCGTCTCAGCGCCTGGCAATTAGTATAGAAGCACTGTTTCCCACTGTTTCTGAGGCTAATTCTTGAACCGTAAGTCTTAGACGCTTGATCTTGGCGGCATGCGTCTCAGCGCCTGGCAATTAGTATAGAAGCACTGTCTTTGACTTCTCTGGATGTTTCCCAGGCGAGCTATTCACAAGTAAATCCTAGACGCTCGATCTTGGTTACTTTCGCTTTCGCGGCTGGCAGCAAAGTTCAGAACCATGTTTCTGTGAATAACTCTTGAACCGTAAGTCACAGACGCTCGCTCTTGGTTGCATTCGTTTCAGCTCGTGGCAGCCAGTCTAAAAACACTATCTTGGACTTCTCTGGATGTTTCCCAGGTGAGCTATTGGCAGCATGTTCAGAACCACTGTTTCTGAGGCTAATTCTTGAACCGTAAGTCATAAACGCTCGATCTTGGCGGCATTCGTCTCAGCGCCTGGCAATTAGTATAGAAACACTGTTTCACACTGTTCTGAGGCTAAATCTTGAACCGTAAGTCTTAGACGCTCGATCTTGGCGGCATTCGTCTCAGGGCCTGGAAATTAGTATAGAAACACTGTTTTCCACTGTTTCTGAGGCTAATTCTTGAACCGTAAGTCTTAGACGCTCGATCTTGGCGGCATTCGTCTCAGCGCCTGGCAATTAGTATAGAAGCACTGTCTTTGACTTCTCTGGCTGTTTCCCAGGCGAGCTATTGACAAGGTAAATCCTAGACGCTCGATCTTGGTTACTTTCGCTTTCGCGGCTGGCAGTAAAGTTCAGAACCATGTTTCTGTGAATAACTCTTGAACCGTAAGTCACAGACGCTCGCTCTTGGTTGCATTCGTTTCAGCTCGTGGCAGCCGGTCTAAAAAACACTATCTTGGACTTCTCTGGATGTTTCCCAGGCGAGCTATTGGCAGCATGTTCAGAATCACTGTTTCTGAGGCTAATTCTTGAACCCTAAGTCATAGACGCTCGATCTTGGCGGCATTCGTCTCAGCGCCTGGAAATTAGTATAGAAGCACTGTTTCCCACTGTTTCTGAGGCTAATTCTTGAACCGTAAGTCTTAGACGCTTGATCTTGGCGGCATTCGTCTCAGCGCCTGGCAATTAGTATAGAAGCACTGTCTTTGACTTCTCTGGATGTTTCCCAGGCGAGCTATTCACAAGTAAATCCTAGACGCTCGATCTTGGTTACTTTCGCTTTCGCGGCTGGCAGCAAAGTTCAGAACCATGTTTCTGTGAATAACTCTTGAACCGTAAGTCACAGACGCTCGCTCTTGGCTGCATTCGTTTCAGCTCGTGGCAGCCAGTCTAAAAAAAACACTATCTTGGACTTCTCTGGATGTTTCCCAGGCGAGCTATTGGCAGCATGTTCAGAACCACTGTTTCTGAGGCTAATTCTTGAACCGTAAGTCATAGACGCTCGATCTTGGCGGCATTCGTCTCAGCGCCTGGCAATTAGTATAGAAGCACTGTCTTTGACTTCTCTGGATGTTTCCCAGGCGAGCTATTCACAAGTAAATCCTAGACGCTCGATCTTGGTTACTTTCGCTTTCGCGGCTGGCAGCAAAGGTCAGAACCATGTTTCTGTGAATAACTCTTGAACCGTAAGTCACAGACGCTCGCTCTTGGTTGCATTCGTTTCAGCTCGTGGCAGCCAATCTAAAAAACACTATCTTGGACTTCTCTGGATGTTTCCCAGGTGAGCTATTGGCAGCATGTTCAGAACCACTGTTTCTGAGGCTAATTCTTGAACCGTAAGTCATAGACGCTCGATCTTGGCGGCATTCGTCTCAGCGCCTGGCAATTAGTATAGAAACACTGTTTCACACTGTTTCTGAGGCTAATTCTTGAACCGTAAGTCTTAGACGCTCGATCTTGGCGGCATTCGTCTCAGGGCCTGGCAATTAGTATAGAAACACTGTTTCCCACTGTTTCTGAGGCTAATTCTTGAACCGTAAGTCTTAGACGCTCGATCTTGGCGGCATTCGTCTCAGCGCCTGGCAATAGTATAGAAGCACTGTCTTTGACTTCTCTGGCTGTTTCCCAGGCGAGCTATTGACAAGTAAATCCTAGACGCTCGATCTTGGTTATTTTCGCTTTCGCGGCTGGCAGCAAAGTTCAGAACCATGTTTCTGTGAATAACTCTTGAACCGTAAGTCACAGACGCTCGCTCTTGGCTGCATTCGTTTCAGCTCGTGGCAGTCAGTCTAAAAAACACTATCTTGGACTTCTCTGGATGTTTCCCAGGCGAGCTATTGGCAGCATGTTCAGAACCACTGTTTCTGAGGCTAATTCTTGAACCGTAAGTCATAGACGCTCGATCTTGGCGGCATTCGTCTCAGCCCCTGGCAATTAGTATAGAAGCACTGTTTCCCACTGTTTCTGAGGCTAATTCTTGAACCGTAAGTCATAGACGCTCGATCTTGGCGGCATTCGTCTCAGCGCCTGGCAATTAGTATAGAAGCACTGTTTCCCACTGTTTCTGAGGCTAATTCTTGAACCGTAAGTCTTAGACGCTTGATCTTGGCGGCATTCGTCTCAGCGCCTGGCAATTAGTATAGAAGCACTGTCTTTGACTTCTCTGGATGTTTCCCAGGCGAGCTATTGACAAGTAAATCCTAGACGCTCGATCTTGGTTATTTTCGCTTTCGCGGCTGGCAGCAAAGTTCAGAACCATGTTTCTGTGAATAACTCTTGAACCGTAAGTGACAGACGCTCGCTCTTGGCTGCATTCGTTTCAGCTCGTGGCAGTCAGTCTAAAAAACACTATCTTGGACTTCTCTGGATGTTTCCCAGGCGAGCTATTGGCAGCATGTTCAGAACCACTGTTTCTGAGGCTAATTCTTGAACCGTAAGTCATAGACGCTCGATCTTGGCGGCATTCGTCTCAGCGCCTGGCAATTAGTATAGAAGCACTGTTTCCCACTGTTTCTGAGGCTAATTCTTGAACCGTAAGTCTTAGACGCTTGATCTTGGCGGCATTCGTCTCAGCGCCTGGCAATTAGTATAGAAGCACTGTCTTTGACTTCTCTGGATGTTTCCCAGGCGAGCTATTCACAAGTAAATCCTAGACGCTCGATCTTGGTTACTTTCGCTTTCGCGGCTGGCAGCAAAGTTCAGAACCATGTTTCTGTGAATAACTCTTGAATCGTAAGTCACAGACGCTCGCTCTTGGTTGCATTCGTTTCAGCTCGTGGCAGCCAGTCTAAAAAACACTATATTGGACTTCTCTGGATGTTTCCCAGGCGAGCTATTAGCAGCATGTTCAGAACCACTGTTTCTGAGGCTAATTCTTGAACCGTAAGTCATAGACGCTCGATCTTGGCGGCATTCGTCTCAGCGCCTGGCAATTAGTATAGAAGCACTGTTTCCCACTGTTTCTGAGGCTAATTCTTGAACCGTAAGTCTTAGACGCTTGATCTTGGCGGCATTCGTCTCAGCGCCTGGCAATTAGTATAGAAGCACTGTCTTTGACTTATCTGGATGTTTCCCAGGCGAGCTATTCACAAGTAAATCCTAGACGCTCGATCTTGGTTACTTTCGCTTTCGCGGCTGGCAGCAAAGTTCAGAACCATGTTTCTGTGAATAACTCTTGAACCGTAAGTCACAGACGCTCGCTCTTGGCTGCATTCGTTTCAGCTCGTGGCAGCCAGTCTAAAAAAACACTATCTTGGACTTCTCTGGATGTTTCCCAGGCGAGCTATTGGCAGCATGTTCAGAACCACTGTTTCTGAGGCTAATTCTTGAACCGTAAGTCATAGACGCTCGATCTTGGCGGCATTCGTCTCAGCGTCTGGCAATTAGTATAGAAGCACTGTCTTTGACTTCTCTGGATGTTTCCCAGGCGAGCTATTCACAAGTAAATCCTAGACGCTCGATCTTGGTTACTTTCGCTTTCGCGGCTGGCAGCAAAGTTCAGAACCATGTTTCTGTGAATAACTCTTGAACCGTAAGTCACAGACGCTCGCTCTTGGTTGCATTCGTTTCAGCTCGTGGCAGCCAGTCTAAAAAACACTATCTTGGACTTCTCTGGATGTTTCCCAGGCGAGCTATTGGCAGCATGTTCAAAACCACTGTTTCTTAGGCTAATTCTTGAACCGTAAGTCATAGACGCTCGATCTTGGCGGCATTCGTCTCAGCGCCTGGCAATTAGTATAGAAGCACTGTTTCCCACTGTTTCTGAGGCTAATTCTTGAACCGTAAGTCTTAGACGCTCGATCTTGGCGGCATTCGTCTCAGCGCCTGGCAATTAGTATAGAAACACTGTTTCACACTGTTTCTGAGGCTAATTCTTGAACCGTAAGTCTTAGACGATCGATCTTGGCGGCATTCGTCTCAGGGCCTGGCAATTAGTATAGAAACACTGTTTCCCACTGTTTCTGTGGCTAATTCTTGAACCGTAAGTCATAGACGCTCGATCTTGGCGGCATTCGTCTCAACGCCTGGCAATTAGTATAAAAGCACTGTTTCCCACTGTTTCTGAGGCTAATTCTTGAACCGTAAGTCTTTGACGCTTGATCTTGGCGGCATTCGTCTCAGCGCCTGGCAATTAGTATAGAAACACTGTTTCCCACTGTTTCTGAGGCTAATTCTTGAACCGTAAGTCTTAGACGCTCGATCTGGCGGCATTCGTCTCAGCGCCTGGCAATTAGTATAGAAGCACTGTCTTTGACTTCACTGGATGTTTCCCAGGCGAGCTATTGACAAGTAAATCCTAGACGCTCGATCTTGGTTATTTTCGCTTTCGCGGCTGGCAGCAAAGTTCAGAACCATGTTTATGTGAATAACTCTTGAACCGTAAGTCACAGACGCTCGCTCTTGGCTGCATTCGTTTCAGCTCGTGGCAGCCAGTCTAAAAACACTATCTTGGACTTCTCTGGATGTTTCCCAGGCGAGCTATTGGCAGCATGTTTAGAATCACTGTTTCTGAGGCTAATTCTTGAACCGTAAGTCATAGACGCTCGATCTTGGCGGCATTCGTCACAGCGCCTGGCAATTAGTATAAAAGCACTGTTTCCCACTGTTTCTGAGGCTAATTCTTGAACCGTAAGTCTTTGACGCTTGATCTTGGCGGCATTCGTCTCAGCGCCTGGCAATTAGTATAGAAACACTGTTTCCCACTGTTTCTGAGGCTAATTCTTGACTTGAATTGCAAGTGGTTTGTATATTAAGTGGAGTTCCAAAACCGGATTGATTTACTGTGTTGTGTGTGACAAAGTGGGGGGCCATTGTATGTGATATATGTATTGATTGCTTGCTTGCTACAAAGTTTGCAAAAGTGACATAATTTGTAACTATTTTTCCCTTGCAGTTTCCTGAGTAGCTGAGTAAGGGGGAGGGGTTAGCTGCAACCAGGTGCAACCAGGTGCTATAAATCAGGCCTCACTACTCTGTAGAGCCTGCTCTGTGACTTGAATTGCAAGTGGTTTGTATATTAAGTGGAGTTCCAAAAACCGGATTGATTTACTGTGTTGTGTGTGACAAAGTGGGGGGCCATTGTATGTGATATATGTATTGATTGCTTGCTTGCTACAAAGTTTGCAAAAGTGACATAATTTGTAACTATTTTTCCCTTGCAGTTTCCTGAGTAGCTGAGTAAGGGGGAGGGGTTAGCTGCAACCAGGTGCAACCAGGTGCTATAAATCAGGCCTCACTACTCTGTAGAGCCTGCTCTGTGACTTGAATTGCAAGTGGTTTGTATATTAAGTGGAGTTCCAAAAACCGGAGTTCAAAAGAGGAGTTAAAACCCAAGTAAGTGCTCTTCTACTTCTTTATCTTTTTGATTAACACCTGTTCGCTGTTTTTTTTGTAACTGGGATAATGGACAGCAAGATTGGAGGTTTTCTTCGGTGCACAGTTTGCCATATGTATGCACGACTGGAGCCGGAGTTCCAGGGTGAATATCTCTGTGGCAGATGTGAGCATATTGTTCACCTGGAAGCTCGTATTAGAGATCTGGAGGAGCAGAATGCAACACTGAGGAGGATAGACAATTTTGAACGGAGCTTGCTGCTCACAGAGCATGCAGTTAGTGGGTTACAACTGGAGGGTGAAGACATGGGTGAGCAGGATCAGGTAAGTAGCTGGGTTAATGTAGTTAGGGGCAGTAGAAAGGGGTCAAAGACAAGGAAGGCCGATCCGGTTTCTGACATTCCAGGCAAAATTGCCAAGTTGGGTGATGATGCGAGGGTGTCAGTCTCAGAAATGGCAGCCCTAGTGGATACTGATCTCCCTAACAGCCGGGAGAACAGCCCAGCTAGTAGTCGGCGGGATGGTAATGCAGGTAAGCCAAGACAATTGATAGTCGTAGGGGATTCTATAATCAGGAAGACGGATAGAATTATTTGTCGCCAAGACCACCTCAACCGTATGGTTTGCTGTCTCCCTGGTGCCAGGGTTCGGCATGTGGTGGAACGGGTGGACAAATTGCTGGGAGGGGCTGGTGATGATCCAGCTGTCGTGGTCCATGTCGGTACCAACGACAGAATAAATGGTAGGTGGAGGAGCCTTAAGAATAATTTTAAAGAACTAGGCTACAAGCTGAAGGGAAGGACCTCCAAGGTTGTATTCTCAGGAATACTGCCTGTGCCATGCGCATCACAGGAAAGACAGCGGGAGCTCAGGGAGTTAAATGCATGGCTGAAGTCTTGTGTAGAGGAGAAGGATTTGGGTTCCTAGAGCACTGGCTGACTTTTCATTGGGGTACAAACTGTATTCTGCAGATGATTTGCACCTAAATGGAAGGGGGTCCGCTGTGCTGGGGGAGAGAATTCTAGCTGGGGTGGCGGAGTATTTAAACTAGGGCTGAGGAGGGAGGCCAATGTAGAAAAAAAAGGGGTAGCCAGGTTAGAGAGGGGTCAGACTATATTGGTGGGGGGAGATACAGAATGTGGGGAGAGGACTAGACAACAAGATAAGGAGATCCTTTCGTTACAAAACATCAGTGTAAATAAAAAGGACCGATTAATGTCAAATCACATTTCTGATAATAAAAGTGAAAAACTGACAGGCAAGTTAAAGTGTGTGTTCACAAATGCCAGAAGTCTAGCAAGCAAAATGGGGGAGCTGGAGGCCTTGATACTGGAAGAAAATATAGATATAGTTGGTGTTGCTGAAACATGGCTGGACTCTTCACATGACTGGGCTGTAAATCTACAGGGTTTTACACTTTTTCGTAAAGACAGGACAAATAGGAAAGGTGGTGGTGTATGTCTGTATGTGAGAAGTGATATGAAGGCGAGTGTGAAAGAGACAATAGTGGGTGAAGACTGTGAGGAGGTTGAAACCTTGTGGGTGGAACTAGAAAGGGAGGTAAACACTGAAAAAATTACTTTTGGTGTAATCTATAGACCCCCCAATATAACTGAGGAGATGGAAGGTCAGATATATAAACAGATGGAGCGGGCTGCACAGGCGGGTACTGTAGTGATAATGGGAGATTTTAATTTCCGGGATATTAATTGGTGTCATGGTTCGGCTTCAACTGCAAAGGGGAGACATTTCCTCAACCTGTTGCAGGAAAATTTTATGGGCCAGTTTGTGGAAGACCCGACTAGAGGTGAAGCTCTGTTGGATCTGGTCATTTCTAATAATGCAGATCTTGTTGGGAATGTCAATGTTCGTGAAAACCTCGGTAACAGTGATCACAATATAGTTACATTTTACCTATACTGTAAAAAACAAACGCAGGCTGGGAGGACAAAAACATTTAATTTTAAGAAAGCCAATTTCCCCAGGATGAGGGCGGCAATTCAGGATATAGACTGGGAAGAACTAATGTCAAATAATGGAACAAATGATAAATGGGAGATTTTCAAATCTACTTTGAGTTATTATAGTGCAAAATTTATTCCTACAGGTAATAAGTATAAACGACTCAAATTAAACCCCACATGGCTTACACCTTCTGTGAAAGGGGCAATACATGACAAAAAAAGGGCATTTAAAAAATACAAATCTGAGGGTACAGCTGTAGCCTTTGTAAAATATAAAGAGCTTAATAAAATCTGTAAAAATGTAATAAAATTAGCAAAAATACAAAATGAAAGGCAGGTGGCCAAGGATAGTAAAACAAATCCTAAAAAATTCTTCAAGCATATAAATGCAAAAAAGCCAAGGTCTGAACATGTAGGACCCCTAGATAATGGTAATGGGGAGTTGATCACAGGGGATCAAGAGAAGGCAGAGTTACTAAATGGGTTCTTTAGCTCTGTATATACAACAGAAGAAGGAGCAGCTGATGTAGCCGGTGCCAGTGCTGTTAATATATCAGTTGATATACTGAATTGGATGAATGTAGAGATGGTCCAAGCTAAATTAAATAAAATAAATGTGCACAAGGCCCCAGGACCAGATGGGTTACACCCTAGAATTCTTAAAGAGCTTAGTTCAGTTATTTCTGTCCCCCTTTTCATAATATTCAGAGAATCTCTAGTGACTGGCATAGTGCCAAGGGACTGGCGCAGGGCAAATGTGGTGCCTATTTTCAAAAAGGGCTCTAGGTCTTCCCCGGGTAATTATAGACCAGTAAGCTTAACATCCATCGTGGGGAAAATGTTTGAGGGGCTATTGAGGGACTATATACAGGATTATGTGACAATAAATAGCATTATAAGTGACAGCCAGCACGGTTTTACTAAGGACAGAAGTTGTCAAACTAACCTAATCTGTTTTTATGAAGAGGTGAGCAGAAGTCTAGACAGAGGGGCCGCTGTGGATTTAGTGTTTTTGGACTTTGCAAAGGCATTTGACACTGTCCCCCATAGACGCCTAATGGGTAAATTAAGGACTATAGGTTTAGAAAATATAGTTTGTAATTGGATTGAGAATTGGCTCAAGGACCGTATCCAGAGAGTTGTGGTCAATGACTCCTACTCTGAATGGTCCCCGGTTATAAGTGGTGTACCCCAGGGTTCAGTGCTGGGACCACTATTATTCAACTTATTTATTAATGATATAGAGGATGGGATTAATAGCACTATTTCTATTTTTGCAGATGACACCAAGCTATGTAATATAGTTCAGACTATGGAAGATGTTCATGAATTACAGGCAGATTTAAACAAACTAAGTGTTTGGGCGTCCACTTGGCAAATGAAGTTTAATGTAGATAAATGTAAAGTTATGCATCTGGGTACCAACAACCTGCATGCATCATATGTCCTAGGGGGCGCTACACTGGCGGATTCACTTGTTGAGAAGGATCTGGGTGTACTTGTAAATCATAAACTCAATAACAGCATGCAGTGTCAATCAGCTGCTTCAAAGGCCAGCAGGATATTGTCGTGTATTAAAAGAGGCATGGACTCGCGGGACAGGGATGTAATAATGCCACTTTACAAAGCATTAGTGAGGCCTCATCTAGAATATGCAGTTCAGTTCTGGGCTCCAGTTCATAGAAAGGATGCCCTGGAGTTGGAAAAAATACAAAGAAGAGCAACGAAGCTAATAAGGGGCATGGAGAATTTAAGTTATGAGGAAAGATTGAAAGAATTAAACCTATTTAGCCTTGAAAAAAGACGACTAAGGGGGGACATGATTAACTTATATAAATATATTAATGGCACATACAAAAAATATGGTGATATCCTGTTCCTTGTAAAACCCGCTCAAAAAACAAGGGGGCACTCCCTCCGTCTGGAGAAAAAAAGGTTCAAGCTGCAGAGGCGACAAGGCTTCTTTACAGTAAGAACGGTGAATCTATGGAATAGTCTACCGCAGGAGCTGGTCACAGCAGGGACAGTAGATGGCTTTAAAAAAGGGTTAGATAATTTCCTAGAACAAAAAAATATTAGCTCCTATGTGTAGAAATTTTTCCTTCCCTTTTCCCTTCCCTTGGTTGAACTTGATGGACATGTGTCTTTTTTCAGCCGTACTAACTATGTAACTATGTAACTATGTAACTATGTAACCGTAAGTCTTAGACGCTTGATCTTGGCGGCATTCGTCTCAGCGCCTGGCAATTAGTATAGAAGCACTGTCTTTGACTTATCTGGATGTTTCCCAGGCGAGCTATTCACAAGTAAATCCTAGACGCTCGATCTTGGTTACTTTCGCTTTCGCGGCTGGCAGCAAAGTTCAGAACCATGTTTCTGTGAATAACTCTTGAACCGTAAGTCACAGACGCTCGCTCTTGGCTGCATTCGTTTCAGCTCGTGGCAGCCAGTCTAAAAAAACACTATCTTGGACTTCTCTGGATGTTTCCCAGGCGAGCTATAGGCAGCATATTCAGAAACACTGTTTCTGAGGCTAATTCTTGAACCGTAAGTCATAGACGCTCGATCTTGGTGGCATTCGTCTCAGCGCCTGGCAATTTGTATAGAAGCACTGTTTCCCACTGTTTCTGAGGCTAATTCTTGAACCGTAAGTCATAGACGCTCGATCTTGGCGGCATTCGTCTCAGCGCCTGGCAATTAGTATAGAAGCACTGTCTTTGACTTCTCTGGATGTTTCCCAGGCGAGCTATTGACAAGTAAATCCTAGACGCTCGATCTTGGTTATTTTCGCTTTCGCGGCTGGCAGCAAAGTTCCGAACCATGTTTCTGTGAATAACTCTTGAACCGTAAGTGACAGACGCTCGCTCTTGGCTGCATTCGTTTCAGCTCGTGGCAGCCAGTCTAAAAAACACTATCTTGGACTTCTCTGGATGTTTCCCAGGCGAGCTATTGGCAGCATGTTTAGAACCACTGTTTCTGAGGCTAATTCTTGAACCGTAAATCATAGACGCTCGATCTTGGCGGCATTCGTCTCAGCGCCTGGCAATTAGTATAAAAGCACTGTTTCCCACTGTTTCTGAGGCTAATTCTTGAACCGTAAGTCTTTGACGCTTGATCTTGGCGGCATTCGTCTCAGCGCCTGGCAATTAGTATAGAAACACTGTTTCCCACTGTTTCTGAGGCTAATTCTTGAACCGTAAGTCTTAGACGCTCGATCTTGGCGGCATTCGTCTCAGCGCCTGGCAATTAGTATAGAAGCACTGTCTTTGACTTCTCTGGATGTTTCCCAGGCAAGCTATTGACAAGTAAATCCTAGACGCTCGATCTTGGTTACTTTCGCGGCTGGCAGCAAAGTTCAGAACCATGTTTCTGTGAATAACTCTTGAACCGTAAGTCACAGACGCTCGCTCTTGGTTGCATTCGTTTCAGCTCGTGGCAGCCAGTCTAAAAAACACTATCTTGGACTTCTCTGGATGTTTCCCAGACGAGCTATTGGCAGCATGTTCAAAACCACAGTTTCTGAGGCTAATTCTTGAACCGTAAGTCATAGACGCTCGATCTTGGCGGCATTCGTCTCAGCGCCTGGCAATTAGTATAGAAGCACTGTTTCCCACTGTTTCTGAGGCTAATTCTTGAACCGTAAGTCTTAGACGCTTGATCTTGGCGGCATTCGTCTCAGCGCCTGGCAATTAGTATAGAAGCACTGTCTTTGACTTATCTGGATGTTTCCCAGGCGAGCTATTCACAAGTAAATCCTAGACGCTCGATCTTGGTTACTTTCGCTTTCGCGGCTGGCAGCAAAGTTCAGAACCATGTTTCTGTGAATAACTCTTGAACCGTAAGTCACAGACGCTCGCTCTTGGCTGCATTCGTTTCAGCTCGTGGCAGCCAGTCTAAAAAAACACTATCTTGGACTTCTCTGGATGTTTCCCAGGCGAGCTATAGGCAGCATGTTCAGAAACACTGTTTCTGAGGCTAATTCTTGAACCGTAAGTCATAGACGCTCGATCTTGGTGGCATTCGTCTCAGCGCCTGGCAATTTGTATAGAAGCACTGTTTCCCACTGTTTCTGAGGCTAATTCTTGAACCGTAAGTCATAGACGCTCGATCTTGGCGGCATTCGTCTCAGCGCCTGGCAATTAGTATAGAAGCACTGTCTTTGACTTCTCTGGATGTTTCCCAGGCGAGCTATTGACAAGTAAATCCTAGACGCTCGATCTTGGTTATTTTCGCTTTCGCGGCTGGCAGCAAAGTTCAGAACCATGTTTCTGTGAATAACTCTTGAACCGTAAGTGACAGACGCTCGCTCTTGGCTGCATTCGTTTCAGCTCGTGGCAGCCAGTCTAAAAAACACTATCTTGGACTTCTCTGGATGTTTCCCAGGCGAGCTATTGGCAGCATGTTTAGAACCACTGTTTCTGAGGCTAATTCTTGAACCGTAAGTCATAGACGCTCGATCTTGCCGGCATTCGTCTCAGCGCCTGGCAATTAGTATAAAAGCACTGTTTCCCACTGTTTCTGAGGCTAATTCTTGAACCGTAAGTCTTTGACGCTTGATCTTGGCGGCATTCGTCTCAGCGCCTGGCAATTAGTATAGAAACACTGTTTCCCACTGTTTCTGAGGCTAATTCTTGAACCGTAAGTCATAGACGCTCGATCTTGGCGGCATTCGTCTCAGCGCCTGGCAATTAGTATAGAAGCACTGTCTTTGACTTCTCTGGATGTATCCCAGGCGAGCTATTGACAAGTAAATCCTAGACGCTCGATCTTGGTTATTTTCGCTTTCGCGGCTGGCAGCAAAGTTCAGAACTATGTTTCTGTGAATAACTCTTGAACCGTAAGTGACAGACGCTCGCTCTTGGCTGCATTCGTTTCAGCTCGTGGCAGCCAGTCTAAAAAACACTATCTTGGACTTCTCTGGATGTTTCCCAGGCGAGCTATAGGCAGCATGTTCAGAAACACTGTTTCTGAGGCTAATTCTTGAACCGTAAGTCATAGACGCTCGATCTTGGCGGCATTCGTCTCAGCGCCTGGCAATTAGTATAGAAGCACTGTCTTTGACTTCTCTGGATGTTTCCCAGGCGAGCTATTGACAAGTAAATCCTAGACGCTCGATCTTGGTTATTTTCGCTTTCGCGGCTGGCAGCAAAGTTCCGAACCATGTTTCTGTGAATAACTCTTGAACCGTAAGTGACAGACGCTCGCTCTTGGCTGCATTCGTTTCAGCTCGTGGCAGCCAGTCTAAAAAACACTATCTTGGACTTCTCTGGATGTTTCCCAGGCGAGCTATTGGCAGCATGTTTAGAACCACTGTTTCTGAGGCTAATTCTTGAACCGTAAGTCATAGACGCTCGATCTTGGCGGCATTCGTCTCAGCGCCTGGCAATTAGTATAAAAGCACTGTTTCCCACTGTTTCTGAGGCTAATTCTTGAATCGTAAGTCTTTGACGCTTGATCTTGGCGGCATTCGTCTCAGCGCCTGGCAATTAGTATAGAAACACTGTTTCCCACTGTTTCTGAGGCTAATTCTTGAACCGTAAGTCTTAGACGCTCGATCTTGGCGGCATTCGTCTCAGCGCCTAGCAATTAGTATAGAAGCACTGTCTTTGACTTCTCTGGATGTTTCCCAGGCGAGCTATTGACAAGTAAATACTAGACGCTCGATCTTGGTTACTTTCGCTTTCGCGGCTGGCAGCAAAGTTCAGAACCATGTTTCTGTGAATAACTCTTGAACCGTAAGTCACAGACGCTCGCTCTTGGTTGCATTCGTTTCAGCTCGTGGCAGCCAGTCTAAAAAACACTATCTTGGACTTCTCTGGATGTTTCCCAGACGAGCTATTGGCAGCATGTTCAAAACCACAGTTTCTGAGGCTAATTCTTGAACCGTAAGTCATAAACGCTCGATCTTGGCGGCATTCGTCTCAGCGCCTGGCAATTAGTATAGAAGCACTGTTTCCCACTGTTTCTGAGGCTAATTCTTGAACCGTAAGTCTTAGACGCTTGATCTTGGCGGCATTCGTCTCAGCGCCTGGCAATTAGTATAGAAGCACTGTCTTTGACTTATCTGGATGTTTCCCAGGCGAGCTATTCACAAGTAAATCCTAGACGCTCGATCTTGGTTACTTTCGCTTTCGCGGCTGGCAGCAAAGTTCAGAACCATGTTTCTGTGAATAACTCTTGAACCGTAAGTCACAGACGCTCGCTCTTGGCTGCATTCGTTTCAGCTCGTGGCAGCCAGTCTAAAAAAACACTATCTTGGACTTCTCTGGATGTTTCCCAGGCGAGCTATAGGCAGCATGTTCAGAAACACTGTTTCTGAGGCTAATTCTTGAACCGTAAGTCATAGACGCTCGATCTTGGTGGCATTCGTCTCAGCGCCTGGCAATTTGTATAGAAGCACTGTTTCCCACTGTTTCTGAGGCTAATTCTTGAACCGTAAGTCATAGACGCTCGATCTTGGCGGCATTCGTCTCAGCGCCTGGCAATTAGTATAGAAGCACTGTCTTTGACTTCTCTGGATGTTTCCCAGGCGAGCTATTGACAAGTAAATCCTAGACGCTCGATCTTGGTTATTTTCGCTTTCGCGGCTGGCAGCAAAGTTCAGAACCATGTTTCTGTGAATAACTCTTGAACCGTAAGTGACAGACGCTCGCTCTTGGCTGCATTCGTTTCAGCTCGTGGCAGCCAGTCTAAAAAACACTATCTTGGACTTCTCTGGATGTTTCCCAGGCGAGCTATTGGCAGCATGTTTAGAACCACTGTTTCTGAGGCTAATTCTTGAACCGTAAGTCATAGACGCTCGATCTTGCCGGCATTCGTCTCAGCGCCTGGCAATTAGTATAAAAGCACTGTTTCCCACTGTTTCTGAGGCTAATTCTTGAACCGTAAGTCTTTGACGCTTGATCTTGGCGGCATTCGTCTCAGCGCCTGGCAATTAGTATAGAAACACTGTTTCCCACTGTTTCTGAGGCTAATTCTTGAACCGTAAGTCATAGACGCTCGATCTTGGCGGCATTCGTCTCAGCGCCTGGCAATTAGTATAGAAGCACTGTCTTTGACTTCTCTGGATGTATCCCAGGCGAGCTATTGACAAGTAAATCCTAGACGCTCGATCTTGGTTATTTTCGCTTTCGCGGCTGGCAGCAAAGTTCAGAACTATGTTTCTGTGAATAACTCTTGAACCGTAAGTGACAGACGCTCGCTCTTGGCTGCATTCGTTTCAGCTCGTGGCAGCCAGTCTAAAAAACACTATCTTGGACTTCTCTGGATGTTTCCCAGGCGAGCTATAGGCAGCATGTTCAGAAACACTGTTTCTGAGGCTAATTCTTGAACCGTAAGTCATAGACGCTCGATCTTGGCGGCATTCGTCTCAGCGCCTGGCAATTAGTATAGAAGCACTGTCTTTGACTTCTCTGGATGTTTCCCAGGCGAGCTATTGACAAGTAAATCCTAGACGCTCGATCTTGGTTATTTTCGCTTTCGCGGCTGGCAGCAAAGTTCCGAACCATGTTTCTGTGAATAACTCTTGAACCGTAAGTGACAGACGCTCGCTCTTGGCTGCATTCGTTTCAGCTCGTGGCAGCCAGTCTAAAAAACACTATCTTGGACTTCTCTGGATGTTTCCCAGGCGAGCTATTGGCAGCATGTTTAGAACCACTGTTTCTGAGGCTAATTCTTGAACCGTAAGTCATAGACGCTCGATCTTGGCGGCATTCGTCTCAGCGCCTGGCAATTAGTATAAAAGCACTGTTTCCCACTGTTTCTGAGGCTAATTCTTGAACCGTAAGTCTTTGACGCTTGATCTTGGCGGCATTCGTCTCAGCGCCTGGCAATTAGTATAGAAACACTGTTTCCCACTGTTTCTGAGGCTAATTCTTGAACCGTAAGTCTTAGACGCTCGATCTTGGCGGCATTCGTCTCAGCGCCTAGCAATTAGTATAGAAGCACTGTCTTTGACTTCTCTGGATGTTTCCCAGGCGAGCTATTGACAAGTAAATACTAGACGCTCGATCTTGGTTACTTTCGCTTTCGCGGCTGGCAGCAAAGTTCAGAACCATGTTTCTGTGAATAACTCTTGAACCGTAAGTCACAGACGCTCGCTCTTGGTTGCATTCGTTTCAGCTCGTGGCAGCCAGTCTAAAAAACACTATCTTGGACTTCTCTGGATGTTTCCCAGACGAGCTATTGGCAGCATGTTCAAAACCACAGTTTCTGAGGCTAATTCTTGAACCGTAAGTCATAGACGCTCGATCTTGGCGGCATTCGTCTCAGCGCCTGGCAATTAGTATAGAAGCACTGTTTCCCACTGTTTCTGAGGCTAATTCTTGAACCGTAAGTCTTAGACGCTTGATCTTGGCGGCATTCGTCTCAGCGCCTGGCAATTAGTATAGAAGCACTGTCTTTGACTTATCTGGATGTTTCCCAGGCGAGCTATTCACAAGTAAATCCTAGACGCTCGATCTTGGTTACTTTCGCTTTCGCGGCTGGCAGCAAAGTTCAGAACCATGTTTCTGTGAATAACTCTTGAACCGTAAGTCACAGACGCTCGCTCTTGGCTGCATTCGTTTCAGCTCGTGGCAGCCAGTCTAAAAAAACACTATCTTGGACTTCTCTGGATGTTTCCCAGGCGAGCTATAGGCAGCATGTTCAGAAACACTGTTTCTGAGGCTAATTCTTGAACCGTAAGTCATAGACGCTCGATCTTGGTGGCATTCGTCTCAGCGCCTGGCAATTTGTATAGAAGCACTGTTTCCCACTGTTTCTGAGGCTAATTCTTGAACCGTAAGTCATAGACGCTCGATCTTGGCGGCATTCGTCTCAGCGCCTGGCAATTAGTATAGAAGCACTGTCTTTGACTTCTCTGGATGTTTCCCAGGCGAGCTATTGACAAGTAAATCCTAGACGCTCGATCTTGGTTATTTTCGCTTTCGCGGCTGGCAGCAAAGTTCAGAACCATGTTTCTGTGAATAACTCTTGAACCGTAAGTGACAGACGCTCGCTCTTGGCTGCATTCGTTTCAGCTCGTGGCAGCCAGTCTAAAAAACACTATCTTGGACTTCTCTGGATGTTTCCCAGGCGAGCTATTGGCAGCATGTTTAGAACCACTGTTTCTGAGGCTAATTCTTGAACCGTAAGTCATAGACGCTCGATCTTGCCGGCATTCGTCTCAGCGCCTGGCAATTAGTATAAAAGCACTGTTTCCCACTGTTTCTGAGGCTAATTCTTGAACCGTAAGTCTTTGACGCTTGATCTTGGCGGCATTCGTCTCAGCGCCTGGCAATTAGTATAGAAACACTGTTTCCCACTGTTTCTGAGGCTAATTCTTGAACCGTAAGTCATAGACGCTCGATCTTGGCGGCATTCGTCTCAGCGCCTGGCAATTAGTATAGAAGCACTGTCTTTGACTTCTCTGGATGTATCCCAGGCGAGCTATTGACAAGTAAATCCTAGACGCTCGATCTTGGTTATTTTCGCTTTCGCGGCTGGCAGCAAAGTTCAGAACTATGTTTCTGTGAATAACTCTTGAACCGTAAGTGACAGACGCTCGCTCTTGGCTGCATTCGTTTCAGCTCGTGGCAGCCAGTCTAAAAAACACTATCTTGGACTTCTCTGGATGTTTCCCAGGCGAGCTATTGGCAGCATGTTTAGAACCACTGTTTCTGAGGCTAATTCTTGAACCGTAAGTCATAGACGCTCGATCTTGGCGGCATTCGTCTCAGCGCCTGGCAATTAGTATAAAAGCACTGTTTCCCACTGTTTCTGAGGCTAATTCTTGAACCGTAAGTCTTTGACGCTTGATCTTGGCGGCATTCGTCTCAGCGCCTGGCAATTAGTATAGAAACACTGTTTCCCACTGTTTCTGAGGCTAATTCTTGAACCGTAAGTCTTAGACGCTCGATCTTGGCGGCATTCGTCTCAGCGCCTGGCAATTAGTATAGAAGCACTGTCTTTGACTTCACTGGATGTTTCCCAGGCGAGCTATTGACAAGTAAATCCTAGACGCTCGATCTTGGTTATTTTCGCTTTCGCGGCTGGCAGCAAAGTTCAGAACCATGTTTCTGTGAATAACTCTTGAACCGTAAGTCACAGACGCTCGCTCTTGGCTGCATTTGTTTCAGCTCGTGGCAGCCAGTCAAAAAAACACTATCTTGGACTTCTCTGGATGTTTCCCAGGCGAGCTATTGGCAGCATGTTTAGAACCACTGTTTCTGAGGCTAATTCTTGAACCGTAAGTCATAGACGCTCGATCTTGGCGGCATTCGTCACAGCGCCTGGCAATTAGTATAAAAGCACTGTTTCCAACTGTTTCTGAGGCTAAGGGTATGTGCACACACACTAATTACGTCCGTAATTGACGGACGTATTTCGGCCGCAAGTCCCGGACCGAACACAGTGCAGGGAGCCGGGCTCCTAGCATCATAGTTATATACGATGCTAGGAGTCCCTGCCTCTCCGTGGAACTACTGTCCCGTACTGAAAACATGATTACAGTACGGGACAGTTGTCCTGCAGCGAGGCAGGGACTCCTAGCATCGTACATAAGTATGATACTAGGAGCCCGGCTCCCTGCACTGTGTTCGGTCCGGTACTTGCGGCCGAAATACGTCCGTCAATTACGGACGTAATTAGTGTGTGTGCACATACCCTAATTCTTGAACCGTAAGTCTTTGACGCTTGATCTTGGCGGCATTCGTCTCAGCGCCTGGCAATTAGTATAGAAACACTGTTTCCCACTGTTTCTGAGGCTAATTCTTGAACCGTAAGTCTTAGACGCTCGATCTTGGCGGCATTCGTCTCAGCGCCTGGCAATTAGTATAGAAGCACTGTCTTTGACTTCTCTGGATGTTTCCCAGGCGAGCTATTGACAAGTAAATCCTAGACGCTCGATCTTGGTTACTTTCGCTTTCGCGGCTGGCAGCAAAGTTCAGAACCATGTTTCTGTGAATAACTCTTGAACCGTAAGTCACAGACGCTCGCTCTTGGTTGCATTCGTTTCAGCTCGTGGCAGCCAGTCTAAAAAACACTATCTTGGACTTCTCTGGATGTTTCCCAGGCGAGCTATTGGCAGCATGTTCAAAACCACAGTTTCTGAGGCTAATTCTTGAACCGTAAGTCATAGACGCTCGATCTTGGTGGCATTCGTCTCAGCGCCTGGCAATTAGTATAGAAGCACTGTTTCCCACTGTTTCTGAGGCTAATTCTTGAACCGTAAGTCTTAGACGCTTGATCTTGGCGGCATTCGTCTCAGCGCCTGGCAATTAGTATAGAAGCACTGTCTTTGACTTATCTGGATGTTTCCCATGCGAGCTATTCACAAGTAAATCCTAGACGCTCGATCTTGGTTACTTTCGCTTTCGCGGCTGGCAGCAAAGTTCAGAACCATGTTACTGAGAATAACTCTTGAACCGTAAGTCACAGACGCTCGCTCTTGGCTGCATTCGTTTCAGCTCGTGGCAGCCAGTCTAAAAAAACACTATCTTGGACTTCTCTGGATGTTTCCCAGGCGAGCTATAGGCAGCATGTTCAGAAACACTGTTTCTGAGGCTAATTCTTGAACCGTAAGTCATAGACGCTCGATCTTGGTGGCATTCGTCTCAGCGCCTGGCAATTGTATAGAAGCACTGTTTCCCACTGTTTCTGAGGCTAATTCTTGAACCGTAAGTCATAGACGCTCGATCTTGGCGGCATTCGTCTCAGCGCCTGGCAATTAGTATAGAAGCACTGTCTTTGACTTCTCTGGATGTTTCCCAGGCGAGCTATTGACAAGTAAATCCTAGACGCTCGATCTTGGTTATTTTCGCTTTCGCGGCTGGCAGCAAAGTTCAGAACCATGTTTCTGTGAATAACTCTTGAACCGTAAGTGACAGACGCTCGCTCTTGGCTGCATTCGTTTCAGCTCGTGGCAGCCAGTCTAAAAAACACTATCTTGGACTTCTCTGGATGTTTCCCAGGCGAGCTATTGGCAGCATGTTTAGAACCACTGTTTCTGTGGCTAATTCTTGAACCGTAAGTCATAGACGCTCGATCTTGGCGGCATTCGTCTCAGCGCCTGGCAATTAGTATAAAAGCACTGTTTCCCACTGTTTCTGAGGCTAATTCTTGAACCGTAAGTCTTTGACGCTTGATCTTGGCGGCATTCGTCTCAGCGCCTGGCAATTAGTATAGAAACACTGTTTCCCACTGTTTCTGAGGCTAATTCTTGAACCGTAAGTCTTAGACGCTCGATCTTGGCGGCATTCATCTCAGCGCCTGGCAATTAGTATAGAAGCACTGTCTTTGACTTCTCTGGATGTTTCCCAGGCGAGCTATTGACAATTAAATCCTAGACGCTCGATCTTGGTTACTTTCGCTTTCGCGGCTGGCAGCAAAGTTCAGAACCATGTTTCTGTGAATAACTCTTGAACCGTAAGTCACAGACGCTCGCTCTTGGTTGCATTCGTTTCAGCTCGTGGCAGCCAGTCTAAAAAACACTATCTTGGACTTCTCTGGATGTTTCCCAGGCGAGCTATTGGCAGCATGTTTAGAACCACTGTTTCTGAGGCTAATTCTTGAACCGTAAGTCATAGACGCTCGATCTTGGCGGCATTCGTCTCAGCGCCTGGCAATTAGTATAAAAGCACTGTTTCCCACTGTTTCTGAGGCTAATTCTTGAACCGTAAGTCTTTGACGCTTGATCTTGGCGGCATTCGTCTCAGCGCCTGGCAATTAGTATAGAAACACTGTTTCCCACTGTTTCTGAGGCTAATTCTTGAACCGTAAGTCTTAGACGCTCGATCTTGGCGGCATTCGTCTCAGCGCCTGGCAATTAGTATAGAAGCACTGTCTTTGACTTCACTGGATGTTTCCCAGGCGAGCTATTGACAAGTAAATCCTAGACGCTCGATCTTGGTTATTTTCGCTTTCGCGGCTGGCAGCAAAGTTCAGAACCATGTTTCTGTGAATAACTCTTGAACCGTAAGTCACAGACGCTCGCTCTTGGCTGCATTTGTTTCAGCTCGTGGCAGCCAGTCAAAAAAACACTATCTTGGACTTCTCTGGATGTTTCCCAGGCGAGCTATTGGCAGCATGTTTAGAACCACTGTTTCTGAGGCTAATTCTTGAACCGTAAGTCATAGACGCTCGATCTTGGCGGCATTCGTCACAGCGCCTGGCAATTAGTATAAAAGCACTGTTTCCAACTGTTTCTGAGGCTAATTCTTGAACCGTAAGTCTTTGACGCTTGATCTTGGCGGCATTCGTCTCAGCGCCTGGCAATTAGTATAGAAACACTGTTTCCCACTGTTTCTGAGGCTAATTCTTGAACCGTAAGTCTTAGACGCTCGATCTTGGCGGCATTCGTCTCAGCGCCTGGCAATTAGTATAGAAGCACTGTCTTTGACTTCTCTGGATGTTTCCCAGGCGAGCTATTGACAAGTAAATCCTAGACGCTCGATCTTGGTTACTTTCGCTTTCGCGGCTGGCAGCAAAGTTCAGAACCATGTTTCTGTGAATAACTCTTGAACCGTAAGTCACAGACGCTCGCTCTTGGTTGCATTCGTTTCAGCTCGTGGCAGCCAGTCTAAAAAACACTATCTTGGACTTCTCTGGATGTTTCCCAGGCGAGCTATTGGCAGCATGTTCAAAACCACAGTTTCTGAGGCTAATTCTTGAACCGTAAGTCATAGACGCTCGATCTTGGTGGCATTCGTCTCAGCGCCTGGCAATTAGTATAGAAGCACTGTTTCCCACTGTTTCTGAGGCTAATTCTTGAACCGTAAGTCTTAGACGCTTGATCTTGGCGGCATTCGTCTCAGCGCCTGGCAATTAGTATAGAAGCACTGTCTTTGACTTATCTGGATGTTTCCCATGCGAGCTATTCACAAGTAAATCCTAGACGCTCGATCTTGGTTACTTTCGCTTTCGCGGCTGGCAGCAAAGTTCAGAACCATGTTACTGAGAATAACTCTTGAACCGTAAGTCACAGACGCTCGCTCTTGGCTGCATTCGTTTCAGCTCGTGGCAGCCAGTCTAAAAAAACACTATCTTGGACTTCTCTGGATGTTTCCCAGGCGAGCTATAGGCAGCATGTTCAGAAACACTGTTTCTGAGGCTAATTCTTGAACCGTAAGTCATAGACGCTCGATCTTGGTGGCATTCGTCTCAGCGCCTGGCAATTTGTATAGAAGCACTGTTTCCCACTGTTTCTGAGGCTAATTCTTGAACCGTAAGTCATAGACGCTCGATCTTGGCGGCATTCGTCTCAGCGCCTGGCAATTAGTATAGAAGCACTGTCTTTGACTTCTCTGGATGTTTCCCAGGCGAGCTATTGACAAGTAAATCCTAGACGCTCGATCTTGGTTATTTTCGCTTTCGCGGCTGGCAGCAAAGTTCAGAACCATGTTTCTGTGAATAACTCTTGAACGTAAGTGACAGACGCTCGCTCTTGGCTGCATTCGTTTCAGCTCGTGGCAGCCAGTCTAAAAACACTATCTTGGACTTCTCTGGATGTTTCCCAGGCGAGCTATTGGCAGCATGTTTAGAACCACTGTTTCTGTGGCTAATTCTTGAACCGTAAGTCATAGACGCTCGATCTTGGCGGCATTCGTCTCAGCGCCTGGCAATTAGTATAAAAGCACTGTTTCCCACTGTTTCTGAGGCTAATTCTTGAACCGTAAGTCTTTGACGCTTGATCTTGGCGGCATTCGTCTCAGCGCCTGGCAATTAGTATAGAAACACTGTTTCCCACTGTTTCTGAGGCTAATTCTTGAACCGTAAGTCTTAGACGCTCGATCTTGGCGGCATTCGTCTCAGCGCCTGGCAATTAGTATAGAAGCACTGTCTTTGACTTCTCTGGATGTTTCCCAGGCGAGCTATTGACAATTAAATCCTAGACGCTCGATCTTGGTTACTTTCGCTTTCGCGGCTGGCAGCAAAGTTCAGAACCATGTTTCTGTGAATAACTCTTGAACCGTAAGTCACAGACGCTCGCTCTTGGTTGCATTCGTTTCAGCTCGTGGCAGCCAGTCTAAAAAACACTATCTTGGACTTCTCTGGATGTTTCCCAGGCGAGCTATTGGCAGCATGTTCAAACCACTGTTTCTGAGGCTAATTCTTGAACCGTAAGTCATAGACGCTCGATCTTGGCGGCATTCGTCTCAGCGCCTGGCAATTAGTATAGAAGCACTGTTTCCCACTGTTTCTGAGGCTAATTCTTGAACCGTAAGTCTTAGACGCTTGATCTTGGCGGCATTCGTCTCAGCGCCTGGCAATTAGTATAGCTGCACTGTCTTTGACTTCTCTGGATGTTTCCCAGGCGAGCTATTCACAAGTAAATCCTAGACGCTCGATCTTGGTTGCTTTCGCTTTCGCGGCTGGCAGCCAAGTTCAGAACCATGTTTATGTGAATAACTTTTGAACCGTAAGTCACAGACGCTCGCTCTTGGCTGCATTCGTTTCAGCTCGTGGCAGCCAGTCTAAAAAAAACACTATCTTGGACTTCTCTGGATGTTTCCCAGGCGAGCTATTGGCAGCATGTTCAGAACCACTGTTTCTGAGGCT
The DNA here is from genome assembly GCF_050947455.1 of Rhinoderma darwinii. Lineage (NCBI taxonomy): Eukaryota > Metazoa > Chordata > Amphibia > Anura > Rhinodermatidae > Rhinoderma > Rhinoderma darwinii. The sequence goes on along the minus strand of NW_027461895.1, from coordinate 54,171 downwards.
AATTCTTGAACCGTAAGTCATAGACGCTCGATCTTGGCGGCATTCGTCTCAGCGCCTGGCAATTAGTATAGAAGCACTGTTTCCCACTGTTTCTGAGGCTAATTCTTGAACCGTAAGTCTTAGACGCTTGATCTTGGCGGCATTCGTCTCAGCGCCTGGCAATTAGTATAGCTGCACTGTCTTTGACTTCTCTGGATGTTTTCCAGGCGAGCTATTCACAAGTAAATCCTAGACGCTCGATCTTGGTTGCTTTCGCTTTCGTGGCTGGCAGCAAAGTTCAGAACCATGTTTATGTGAATAACTTTTGAACCGTAAGTCACAGACGCTCGCTCTTGGCTGCATTCGTTTCAGCTCGTGGCAGCCAGTCTAAAAAAAACACTATCTTGGACTTCTCTGGATGTTTCCCAGGCGAGCTATTGGCAGCATGTTCAGAACCACTGTTTCTGAGGCTAATTCTTGAACCGTAAGTCATAGACGCTCGATCTTGGCGGCATTCGTCTCAGCGCCTGGCAATTAGTATAGAAGCACTGTCTTTGACTTCTCTGGATGTTTCCCAGGCGAGCTATTGACAAGTAAATCCTAGACGCTCGATCTTGGTTATTTTCGCTTTCGCGGCTGGCAGCAAAGTTCCGAACCATGTTTCTGTGAATAACTCTTGAACCGTAAGTCACAGACGCTCGCTCTTGGTTGCATTCGTTTCAGCTTGTGGCAGCCAGTCTAAAAAACACTATATTGGACTTCTCTGGATGTTTCCCAGGCGAGCTATTGGCAGCATGTTCAAAACCACTGTTTCTGAGGCTAATTCTTGAACCGTAAGTCATAGACGCTCGATCTTGGCGGCATTCGTCTCAGCGCCTGGCAATTAGTATAGAAGCACTGTTTCCCACTGTTTCTGAGGCTAATTCTTGAACCGTAAGTCTTAGACGCTTGATCTTAGCGGCATTCGTCTCAGCGCCTGGCAATTAGTATAGAAGCACTGTCTTTGACTTATCTCAAAGTTTCCCAGGCGAGCTATTCACAAGTAAATCCTAGACGCTCGATCTTGGTTACTTTCGCTTTCGCGGCTGGCAGCAAAGTTCAGAACCATGTTTCTGTGAATAACTCTTGAACCGTAAGTCACAGACGCTCGCTCTTGGCTGCATTCGTTTCAGCTCGTGGCAGCCAGTCTAAAAAAACACTATCTTGGACTTCTCTGGATGTTTCCCAGGCGAGCTATTGGCAGCATGTTCAGAACCACTGTTTCTGAGGCTAATTCTTGAACCGTAAGTCATAGACGCTCGATCTTGGCGGCATTCGTCTCAGCGCCAGGCAATTAGTATAGAAGCACTGTTTCCCACTGTTTCTGAGGCTAATTCTTGAACCGTAAGTCATAGACGCTCGATCTTGGCGGCATTCGTCTCAGCGCCTGGCAATTAGTATAGAAGCACTGTCTTTGACTTCTCTGGATGTTTCCCAGGCGAGCTATTGACAAGTAAATCCTAGACGCTCGATCTTGGTTACTTTCGCTTTCGCGGCTGGCGCAAAGTTCAGAACCATGTTTCTGTGAATAACTCTTGAACCGTAAGTCACAGACGCTCGCTCTTGGCTGCATTCGTTTCAGCTCGTGGCAGCCAGTCTAAAAAAACACTATCTTGGACTTCTCTGGATGTTTCCCAGGCGAGCTATTGGCAGCCGGTTCAAAACCACTGTTTCTGAGGCTAATTCTTGAACCGTAAGTCATAGACGCTCGATCTTGGCGGCATTCGTCTCAGCGCCTGGCAATTAGTATAGAAGCACTGTTTCCCACTGTTTCTGAGGCTAATTCTTGAACCGTAAGTCTTAGACGCTTGATCTTGGCGGCATTCGTCTCAGCGCCTGGCAATTAGTATAGAAGCACTGTCTTTGACTTCTCTGGATATTTCGCAGGCGAGCTATTGACAAGTAAATCCTAGACGCTCAATCTTGGTTATTTTCGCTTTCTCGGCTGGCAGCAAAGTTCAGAACCATGTTTCTGTGAATAACTCTTGAACCGTAAGTCACAGACGCTCGCTCTTGGCTGCATTCGTTTCAGCTCGTGGCAGCCAGTCTAAAAAACACTATCTTGGACTTCTCTGGATGTTTCCCAGGCGAGCTATTGGCAGCATGTTCAAAACCACTGTTTCTGAGGCTAATTCTTGAACCGTAAGTCATAGACGCTCGATCTTGGCGGCATTCGTCTCAGCGCCTGGCAATTAGTATAGAAGCACTGTTTCCCACTGTTTCTGAGGCTAATTCTTGAACCGTAAGTCTTAGACGCTTGATCTTGGCGGCATTCGTCTCAGCGCCTGGCAATTAGTATAGCTGCACTGTCTTTGACTTCTCTGGATGTTTTCCAGGCGAGCTATTCACAAGTAAATCCTAGACGCTCGATCTTGGTTGCTTTCGCTTTCGTGGCTGGCAGCAAAGTTCAGAACCATGTTTATGTGAATAACTTTTGAACCGTAAGTCACAGACGCTCGCTCTTGGCTGCATTCGTTTCAGCTCGTGGCAGCCAGTCTAAAAAAAAACACTATCTTGGACTTCTCTGGATGTTTCCCAGGCGAGCTATTGGCAGCATGTTCAGAACCACTGTTTCTGAGGCTAATTCTTGAACCGTAAGTCATAGACGCTCGATCTTGGCGGCATTCGTCTCAGCGCCTGGCAATTAGTATAGAAGCACTGTCTTTGACTTCTCTGGATGTTTCCCAGGCGAGCTATTGACAAGTAAATCCTAGACGCTCGATCTTGGTTATTTTCGCTTTCGCGGCTGGCAGCAAAGTTCCGAACCATGTTTCTGTGAATAACTCTTGAACCGTAAGTCACAGACGCTCGCTCTTGGTTGCATTCGTTTCAGCTTGTGGCAGCCAGTCTAAAAAACACTATATTGGACTTCTCTGGATGTTTCCCAGGCGAGCTATTGGCAGCATGTTCAAAACCACTGTTTCTGAGGCTAATTCTTGAACCGTAAGTCATAGACGCTCGATCTTGGCGGCATTCGTCTCAGCGCCTGGCAATTAGTATAGAAGCACTGTTTCCCACTGTTTCTGAGGCTAATTCTTGAACCGTAAGTCATAGACGCTCGATCTTGGCGGCATTCGTCTCAGCGCCTGGCAATTAGTATAGAAACACTGTTTCACACTGTTTCTGAGGCTAATTCTTGAACCGTAAGTCTTAGACGCTCGATCTTGGCGGCATTCGTCTCAGGGCCTGGCAATTAGTATAGAAACACTGTTTCCCACTGTTTCTGAGGCTAATTCTTGAACCGTAAGTCTTAGACGCTCGATCTTGGCGGCATTCGTCTCAGCGCCTGGCAATTAGTATAGAAGCACTGTCTTTGACTTCTCTGGCTGTTTCCCAGGCGAGCTATTGACAAGTAAATCCTAGACGCTCGATCTTGGTTACTTTCGCTTTCGCGGCTGGCAGCAAAGTTCAGAACCATGTTTCTGTGAATAACTCTTGAACCGTAAGTCATAGACGCTCGATCTTGGCGGCATTCGTCTCAGCGCCTGGCAATTAGTATAGAAGCACTGTTTCCCACTGTTTCTGAGGCGAATTCTTGAACCGTAAGTCATAGACGCTCGATCTTGGCGGCATTCGTCTCAGCGCCTGGCAATTAGTATAGAAGCACTGTCTTTGACTTCTCTGGATGTTTCCCAGGCGAGCTATTGACAAGTAAATCCTAGACGCTCGATCTTGGTTACTTTCGCTTTCGCGGCTGGCAGCAAAGTTCAGAACCATGTTTCTGTGAATAACTCTTGAACCGTAAGTCACAGACGCTCGCTCTTGGCTGCATTCGTTTCAGCTCGTGGCAGCCAGTCTAAAAAAACACTATCTTGGACTTCTCTGGATGTTTCCCAGGCGAGCTATTGGCAGCCGGTTCAAAACCACTGTTTCTGAGGCTAATTCTTGAACCGTAAGTCATAGACGCTCGATCTTGGCGGCATTCGTCTCAGCGCCTGGCAATTAGTATAGAAGCACTGTTTCCCACTGTTTCTGAGGCTAATTCTTGAACCGTAAGTCTTAGACGCTTGATCTTGGCGGCATTCGTCTCAGCGCCTGGCAATTAGTATAGAAGCACTGTATTTGACTTCTCTGGATGTTTCGCAGGCGAGCTATTGACAAGTAAATCCTAGACGCTCGATCTTGGTTATTTTCGCTTTCGCGGCTGGCAGCAAAGTTCAGAACCATGTTTCTGTGAATAACTCTTGAACCGTAAGTCACAGACGCTCGCTCTTGGCTGCATTCGTTTCAGCTCGTGGCAGCCAGTCTAAAAAACACTATCTTGGACTTCTCTGGATGTTTCCCAGGCGAGCTATTGGCAGCATGTTTTGAACCACTGTTTCTGAGGCTAATTCTTGAACCGTAAGTCATAGACGCTCGATCTTGGCGGCATTCGTCTCAGCGCCTGGCAATTAGTATAGAAGCACTGTTTCCCACTGTTTCTGAGGCTAATTCTTGAACCGTAAGTCTTAGACGCTTGATCTTGGCGGCATTCGTCTCAGCGCCTGGCAATTAGTATAGAAGCACTGTCTTTGACTTCTCTGGGTGTTTCCCAGGCGAGCTATTCACAAGTAAATCCTAGACGCTCGATCTTGGTTACTTTCGCTTTCGCGGCTGGCAGCAAAGTTCAGAACCATGTTTCTGTGAATAACTCTTGAATCGTAAGTCACAGACGCTCGCTCTTGGTTGCATTCGTTTCAGCTCGTGGCAGCCAGTCTAAAAAACACTATATTGGACTTCTCTGGATGTTTCCCAGGCGAGCTATTAGCAGCATGTTCAGAACCACTGTTTCTGAGGCTAATTCTTGAACCGTAAGTCATAGACGCTCGATCTTGGCGGCATTCGTCTCAGCGCCTGGCAATTAGTATAAAAGCACTGTTTCCCACTGTTTCTGAGGCTAATTCTTGAACCGTAAGTCTTAGACGCTTGATCTTGGCGGCATTCGTCTCAGCGCCTGGCAATTAGTATAGCTGCACTGTCTTTGACTTCTCTGGATGTTTTCCAGGCGAGCTATTCACAAGTAAATCCTAGACGCTCGATCTTGGTTGCTTTCGCTTTCGCGGCTGGCAGCAAAGTTCAGAACCATGTTTATGTGAATAACTTTTGAACCGTAAGTCACAGACGCTCGCTCTTGGCTGCATTCGTTTCAGCTCGTGGCAGCCAGTCTAAAAAATAACACTATTTTGGACTTCTCTGGATGTTTCCCAGGCGAGCTATTGGCAGCATGTTCAGAACCACTGTTTCTGAGGCTAATTCTTGAACCGTAGTCATAGACGCTCGATCTTGGCGGCATTCGTCTCAGCGCCTGGCAATTAGTATAGAAGCACTGTCTTTGACTTCTCTGGATGTTTCCCTGGCGAGCTATTGACAAGTAAATCCTAGACGCTCGATCTTGGTTATTTTCGCTTTCGCGGCTGGCAGCAAAGTTCCGAACCATGTTTCTGTGAATAACTCTTGAACCGTAAGTCACAGACGCTCGCTCTTGGCTGCATTCGTTTCAGCTCGTGGCAGCCAGTCTAAAAAACACTATCTTGGACTTCTCTGGATGTTTCCCAGGCGAGCTATTGGCAGCATGTTTTGAACCACTGTTTCTGAGGCTAATTCTTGAACCGTAAGTCATAGACGCTCGATCTTGGCGGCATTCGTCTCAGCGCCTGGCAATTAGTGTAGAAGCACTGTTTCCCACTGTTTCTGAGGCTAATTCTTGAACCGTAAGTCTTAGACGCTTGATCTTAGCGGCATTCGTCTCAGCGCCTGGCAATTAGTATAGAAGCACTGTCTTTGACTTATCTCAAAGTTTCCCAGGCGAGCTATTCACAAGTAAATCCTAGACGCTCGATCTTGGTTACTTTCGCTTTCGCGGCTGGCAGCAAAGTTCAGAACCATGTTTCTGTGAATAACTCTTGAACCGTAAGTCACAGACGCTCGCTCTTGGCTGCATTCGTTTCAGCTCGTGGCAGCCAGTCTAAAAAACACTATCTTGGACTTCTCTGGATGTTTCCCAGGCGAGCTATTGGCAGCATGTTCAAAACCACTGTTTCTGAGGCTAATTCTTGAACCGTAAGTCATAGACGCTCGATCTTGGCGGCATTCGTCTCAGCGCCTGGCAATTAGTATAGAAGCACTGTTTCCCACTGTTTCTGAGGCTAATTCTTGAACCGTAAGTCTTAGACGCTTGATCTTGGCGGCATTCGTCTCAGCGCCTGGCAATTAGTATAGAAGCACTGTCTTTGACTTCTCTGGATGTTTCCCAGGCGAGCTATTCACAAGTAAATCCTAGACGCTCGATCTTGGTTACTTTCGCTTTCGCGGCTGGCAGCAAAGTTCAGAACCATGTTTCTGTGAATAACTCTTGAACCGTAAGTCACAGACGCTCGCTCTTGGCTGCATTCGTTTCAGCTCGTGGCAGTCAGTCTAAAAAACACTATCTTGGACTTCTCTGGATGTTTCCCAGGCGAGCTATTGGCAGCATGTTCAGAACCACTGTTTCTGAGGCTAATTCTTGAACCGTAAGTCATAGACGCTCGATCTTGGCGGCATTCGTCTCAGCGCCTGGCAATTAGTATAGAAGCACTGTTTCCCACTGTTTCTGAGGCTAATTCTTGAACCGTAAGTCTTAGACGCTTGATCTTGGCGGCATTCGTCTCAGCGCCTGGCAATTAGTATAGAAGCACTGTCTTTGACTTCTCTGGATGTTTCCCAGGCGAGCTATTGACAAGTAAATCCTAGACGCTCGATCTTGGTTATTTTCGCTTTCGCGGCTGGCAGCAAAGTTCAGAACCATGTTTCTGTGAATAACTCTTGAACCGTAAGTGACAGACGCTCGCTCTTGGCTGCATTCGTTTCAGCTCGTGGCAGTCAGTCTAAAAAACACTATCTTGTACTTCTCTGGATGTTTCCCAGGCGAGCTATTGGCAGCATGTTCAGAACCACTGTTTCTGAGGCTAATTCTTGAACCGTAAGTCATAGACGCTCGATCTTGGCGGCATTCGTCTCAGCGCCTGGCAATTAGTATAGAAACACTGTTTCACACTGTTTCTGAGGCTAATTCTTGAACCGTAAGTCTTAGACGCTCGATCTTGGCGGCATTCGTCTCAGGGCCTGGCAATTAGTATAGAAACACTGTTTCCCACTGTTTCTGAGGCTAATTCTTGAACCGTAAGTCTTAGACGCTCGATCTTGGCGGCATTCGTCTCAGCGCCTGGCAATTAGTATAGAAGCACTGTCTTTGACTTCTCTGGCTGTTTCCCAGGCGAGCTATTGACAAGTAAATCCTAGACGCTCGATCTTGGTTACTTTCGCTTTCGCGGCTGGCAGCAAAGTTCAGAACCATGTTTCTGTGAATAACTCTTGAACCGTAAGTCATAGACGCTCGATCTTGGCGGCATTCGTCTCAGCGCCTGGCAATTAGTATAGAAGCACTGTTTCCCACTGTTTCTGAGGCGAATTCTTGAACCGTAAGTCATAGACGCTCGATCTTGGCGGCATTCGTCTCAGCGCCTGGCAGTTAGTATAGAAGCACTGTCTTTGACTTCACTGGATGTTTCCCAGGCGAGCTATTGACAAGTAAATCCTAGACGCTCGATCTTGGTTATTTTCGCTTTCGCGGCTGGCAGCAAAGTTCAGAACCATGTTTCTGTGAATAACTCTTGAACCGTAAGTGACAGACGCTCGCTCTTGGCTGCATTCGTTTCAGCTCGTGGCAGCCAGTCTAAAAAACACTATCTTGGACTTCTCTGGATGTTTCCCAGGTGAGCTATTGGCAGCATGTTCAGAACCACTGTTTCTGAGGCTAATTCTTGAACCGTAAGTCATAGACGCTCGATCTTGGCGGCATTCGTCTCAGCGCCTGGCAATTAGTATAGAAACACTGTTTCACACTGTTTCTGAGGCTAATTCTTGAACCGTAAGTCTTAGACGCTCGATCTTGGCGGCATTCGTCTCAGGGCCTGGCAATTAGTATAGAAACACTGTTTCCCACTGTTTCTGAGGCTAATTCTTGAACCGTAAGTCTTAGACGCTCGATCTTGGCGGCATTCGTCTCAGCGCCTGGCAATTAGTGTAGAAGCACTGTCTTTGACTTCTCTGGCTGTTTCCCAGGCGAGCTATTGACAAGTAAATCCTAGACGCTCGATCTTGGTTACTTTCGCTTTCGCGGCTGGCAGCAAAGTTCAGAACCATGTTTCTGTGAATAACTCTTGAACCGTAAGTCATAGACGCTCGATCTTGGCGGCATTCGTCTCAGCGCCTGGCAATTAGTATAGAAGCACTGTTTCCCACTGTTTCTGAGGCGAATTCTTGAACCGTAAGTCATAGACGCTCGATCTTGGCGGCATTCGTCTCAGCGCCTGGCAGTTAGTATAGAAGCACTGTCTTTGACTTCACTGGATGTTTCCCAGGCGAGCTATTGACAAGTAAATCCTAGACGCTCGATCTTGGTTATTTTCGCTTTCGCGGCTGGCAGCAAAGTTCAGAACCATGTTTCTGTGAATAACTCTTGAACCGTAAGTGACAGACGCTCGCTCTTGGCTGCATTCGTTTCAGCTCGTGGCAGTCAGTCTAAAAAACACTATCTTGGACTTCTCTGGATGTTTCCCAGGCGAGCTATTGGCAGCATGTTCAGAACCACTGTTTCTGAGGCTAATTCTTGAACCGTAAGTCATAGACGCTCGATCTTGGCGGCATTCGTCTCAGCGCCTGGCAATTAGTATAGAAGCACTGTTTCCCACTGTTTCTGAGGCTAATTCTTGAACCGTAAGTCATAGACGCTCGATCTTGGCGGCATTCGTCTCAGCGCCTGGCAATTAGTATAGAAGCACTGTTTCCCACTGTTTCTGAGGCTAATTCTTGAACCGTAAGTCTTAGACGCTTGATCTTGGCGGCATTCGTCTCAGCGCCTGGCAATTAGTATAGAAGCACTGTCTTTGACTTCTCTGGATGTTTCCCAGGCGAGCTATTCACAAGTAAATCCTAGACGCTCGATCTTGGTTACTTTCGCTTTCGCGGCTGGCAGCAAAGTTCAGAACCATGTTTCTGTGAATAACTCTTGAACCGTAAGTCACAGACGCTCGCTCTTGGCTGCATTCGTTTCAGCTCGTGGCAGTCAGTCTAAAAAACACTATCTTGGACTTCTCTGGATGTTTCCCAGGCGAGCTATTGGCAGCATGTTCAGAACCACTGTTTCTGAGGCTAATTCTTGAACCGTAAGTCATAGACGCTCGATCTTGGCGGCATTCGTCTCAGCGCCTGGCAATTAGTATAGAAGCACTGTTTCCCACTGTTTCTGAGGCTAATTCTTGAACCGTAAGTCTTAGACGCTTGATCTTGGCGGCATTCGTCTCAGCGCCTGGCAATTAGTATAGAAGCACTGTCTTTGACTTCTCTGGATGTTTCCCAGGCGAGCTATTGACAAGTAAATCCTAGACGCTCGATCTTGGTTATTTTCGCTTTCGCGGCTGGCAGCAAAGTTCAGAACCATGTTTCTGTGAATAACTCTTGAACCGTAAGTGACAGACGCTCGCTCTTGGCTGCATTCGTTTCAGCTCGTGGCAGTCAGTCTAAAAAACACTATCTTGGACTTCTCTGGATGTTTCCCAGGCGAGCTATTGGCAGCATGTTCAGAACCACTGTTTCTGAGGCTAATTCTTGAACCGTAAGTCATAGACGCTCGATCTTGGCGGCATTCGTCTCAGCGCCTGGCAATTAGTATAGAAACACTGTTTCACACTGTTTCTGAGGCTAATTCTTGAACCGTAAGTCTTAGACGCTCGATCTTGGCGGCATTCGTCTCAGGGCCTGGCAATTAGTATAGAAACACTGTTTCCCACTGTTTCTGAGGCTAATTCTTGAACCGTAAGTCTTAGATGCTCGATCTTGGCGGCATTCGTCTCAGCGCCTGGCAATTAGTATAGAAGCACTGTCTTTGACTTCTCTGGCTGTTTCCCAGGCGAGCTATTGACAAGTAAATCCTAAACGCTCGATCTTGGTTACTTTCGCTTTCGCGGCTGGCAGCAAAGTTCAGAACCATGTTTCTGTGAATAACTCTTGAACCGTAAGTCATAGACGCTCGATCTTGGCGGCATTCGTCTCAGCGCCTGGCAATTAGTATAGAAGCACTGTTTCCCACTGTTTCTGAGGCGAATTCTTGAACCGTAAGTCATAGACGCTCGATCTTGGCGGCATTCGTCTCAGCGCCTGGCAGTTAGTATAGAAGCACTGTCTTTGACTTCACTGGATGTTTCCCAGGCGAGCTATTGACAAGTAAATCCTAGACGCTCGATCTTGGTTATTTTCGCTTTCGCGGCTGGCAGCAAAGTTCAGAACCATGTTTCTGTGAATAACTCTTGAACCGTAAGTGACAGACGCTCGCTCTTGGCTGCATTCGTTTCAGCTCGTGGCAGCCAGTCTAAAAAACACTATCTTGGACTTCTCTGGATGTTTCCCAGGTGAGCTATTGGCAGCATGTTCAGAACCACTGTTTCTGAGGCTAATTCTTGAACCGTAAGTCATAGACGCTCGATCTTGGCGGCATTCGTCTTAGCGCCTGGCAATTAGTATAGAAACACTGTTTCACACTGTTTCTGAGGCTAATTCTTGAACCGTAAGTCTTAGACGCTCGATCTTGGCGGCATTCGTCTCAGGGCCTGGCAATTAGTATAGAAACACTGTTTCCCACTGTTTCTGAGGCTAATTCTTGAACCGTAAGTCTTAGACGCTCGATCTTGGCGGCATTCGTCTCAGCGCCTGGCAATTAGTATAGAAGCACTGTCTTTGACTTCTCTGGCTGTTTCCCAGGCGAGCTATTGACAAGTAAATCCTAGACGCTCGATCTTGGTTACTTTCGCTTTCGCGGCTGGCAGCAAAGTTCAGAACCATGTTTCTGTGAATAACTCTTGAACCGTAAGTCATAGATGCTCGATCTTGGCGGCATTCGTCTCAGCGCCTGGCAATTAGTATAGAAGCACTGTTTCCCACTGTTTCTGAGGCGAATTCTTGAACCGTAAGTCTTAGACGCTCGATCTTGGCGGCATTCGTCTCAGCGCCTGGCAATTAGTATAGAAGCACTGTTTCCCACTGTTTCTGAGGCTAATTCTTGAACCGTAAGTCTTAGACGCTTGATCTTGGCGGCATTCGTCTCAGCGCCTGGCAATTAGTATAGCTGCACTGTCTTTGACTTCTCTGGATGTTTTCCAGGCGAGCTATTGACAAGTAAATCCTAGACGCTCGATCTTGGTTATTTTCGCTTTCGCGGCTGGCAGCAAAGTTCAGAACCATGTTTCTGTGAATAACTCTTGAACCGTAAGTGACAGACGCTCGCTCTTGGCTGCATTCGTTTCAGCTCGTGGCAGTCAGTCTAAAAAACACTATCTTGGACTTCTCTGGATGTTTCCCAGGCGAGCTATTGGCAGCATGTTCAGAACCACTGTTTCTGAGGCTAATTCTTGAACCGTAAGTCATAGACGCTCGATCTTGGCGGCATTCGTCTCAGCGCCTGGCAATTAGTATAGAAGCACTGTCTTTGACTTCTCTGGATGTTTCCCAGGCGAGCTATTGACAAGTAAATCCTAGACGCTCGATCTTGGTTATTTTCGCTTTCGCGGCTGGCAGCAAAGTTCCGAACCATGTTTCTGTGAATAACTCTTGAACCGTAAGTCACAGACGCTCGCTCTTGGTTGCATTCGTTTCAGCTCGTGGCAGCCAGTCTAAAAAACACTATCTTGGACTTCTCTGGATGTTTCCCAGGCGAGCTATTGGCAGCATGTTCAGAACCACTGTTTCTGAGGCTAATTCTCGAACCGTAAGTCATAGACGCTCGATCTTGGCGGCATTCGTCTCAGCGCCTGGCAATTAGTATAGAAGCACTGTTTCCCACTGTTTCTGAGGCTAATTCTTGAACCGTAAGTCTTAGACGCTTGATCTTGGCGGCATTCGTCTCAGCGCCTGGCAATTAGTATAGCTGCACTGTCTTTGACTTCTCTGGATGTTTTCCAGGCGAGCTATTCACAAGTAAATCCTAGACGCTCGATCTTGGTTGCTTTCGCTTTCGCGGCTGGCAGCCAAGTTCAGAACCATGTTTATGTGAATAACTTTTGAACCGTAAGTCACAGACGCTCGCTCTTGGCTGCATTCGTTTCAGCTCGTGGCAGCCAGTCTAAAAAAAACACTATCTTGGACTTCTCTGGATGTTTCCCAGGCGAGCTATTGGCAGCATGTTCAGAACCACTGTTTCTGAGGCTAATTCTTGAACCGTAAGTCATAGACGCTCGATCTTGGCGGCATTCGTCTCAGCGCCTGGCAATTAGTATAGAAGCACTGTTTCCCACTGTTTCTGAGGCTAATTCTTGAACCGTAAGTCTTAGACGCTTGATCTTGGCGGCATTCGTCTCAGCGCCTGGCAATTAGTATAGCTGCACTGTCTTTGACTTCTCTGGATGTTTTCCAGGCGAGCTATTCACAAGTAAATCCTAGACGCTCGATCTTGGTTGCTTTCGCTTTCGTGGCTGGCAGCAAAGTTCAGAACCATGTTTATGTGAATAACTTTTGAACCGTAAGTCACAGACGCTCGCTCTTGGCTGCATTCGTTTCAGCTCGTGGCAGCCAGTCTAAAAAAAACACTATCTTGGACTTCTCTGGATGTTTCCCAGGCGAGCTATTGGCAGCATGTTCAGAACCACTGTTTCTGAGGCTAATTCTTGAACCGTAAGTCATAGACGCTCGATCTTGGCGGCATTCGTCTCAGCGCCTGGCAATTAGTATAGAAGCACTGTCTTTGACTTCTCTGGATGTTTCCCAGGCGAGCTATTGACAAGTAAATCCTAGACGCTCGATCTTGGTTATTTTCGCTTTCGCGGCTGGCAGCAAAGTTCCGAACCATGTTTCTGTGAATAACTCTTGAACCGTAAGTCACAGACGCTCGCTCTTGGTTGCATTCGTTTCAGCTTGTGGCAGCCAGTCTAAAAAACACTATATTGGACTTCTCTGGATGTTTCCCAGGCGAGCTATTGGCAGCATGTTCAAAACCACTGTTTCTGAGGCTAATTCTTGAACCGTAAGTCATAGACGCTCGATCTTGGCGGCATTCGTCTCAGCGCCTGGCAATTAGTATAGAAGCACTGTTTCCCACTGTTTCTGAGGCTAATTCTTGAACCGTAAGTCTTAGACGCTTGATCTTAGCGGCATTCGTCTCAGCGCCTGGCAATTAGTATAGAAGCACTGTCTTTGACTTATCTCAAAGTTTCCCAGGCGAGCTATTCACAAGTAAATCCTAGACGCTCGATCTTGGTTACTTTCGCTTTCGCGGCTGGCAGCAAAGTTCAGAACCATGTTTCTGTGAATAACTCTTGAACCGTAAGTCACAGACGCTCGCTCTTGGCTGCATTCGTTTCAGCTCGTGGCAGCCAGTCTAAAAAAACACTATCTTGGACTTCTCTGGATGTTTCCCAGGCGAGCTATTGGCAGCATGTTCAGAACCACTGTTTCTGAGGCTAATTCTTGAACCGTAAGTCATAGACGCTCGATCTTGGCGGCATTCGTCTCAGCGCCAGGCAATTAGTATAGAAGCACTGTTTCCCACTGTTTCTGAGGCTAATTCTTGAACCGTAAGTCATAGACGCTCGATCTTGGCGGCATTCGTCTCAGCGCCTGGCAATTAGTATAGAAGCACTGTCTTTGACTTCTCTGGATGTTTCCCAGGCGAGCTATTGACAAGTAAATCCTAGACGCTCGATCTTGGTTACTTTCGCTTTCGCGGCTGGCGCAAAGTTCAGAACCATGTTTCTGTGAATAACTCTTGAACCGTAAGTCACAGACGCTCGCTCTTGGCTGCATTCGTTTCAGCTCGTGGCAGCCAGTCTAAAAAAACACTATCTTGGACTTCTCTGGATGTTTCCCAGGCGAGCTATTGGCAGCCGGTTCAAAACCACTGTTTCTGAGGCTAATTCTTGAACCGTAAGTCATAGACGCTCGATCTTGGCGGCATTCGTCTCAGCGCCTGGCAATTAGTATAGAAGCACTGTTTCCCACTGTTTCTGAGGCTAATTCTTGAACCGTAAGTCTTAGACGCTTGATCTTGGCGGCATTCGTCTCAGCGCCTGGCAATTAGTATAGAAGCACTGTCTTTGACTTCTCTGGATATTTCGCAGGCGAGCTATTGACAAGTAAATCCTAGACGCTCAATCTTGGTTATTTTCGCTTTCTCGGCTGGCAGCAAAGTTCAGAACCATGTTTCTGTGAATAACTCTTGAACCGTAAGTCACAGACGCTCGCTCTTGGCTGCATTCGTTTCAGCTCGTGGCAGCCAGTCTAAAAAACACTATCTTGGACTTCTCTGGATGTTTCCCAGGCGAGCTATTGGCAGCATGTTCAAAACCACTGTTTCTGAGGCTAATTCTTGAACCGTAAGTCATAGACGCTCGATCTTGGCGGCATTCGTCTCAGCGCCTGGCAATTAGTATAGAAGCACTGTTTCCCACTGTTTCTGAGGCTAATTCTTGAACCGTAAGTCTTAGACGCTTGATCTTGGCGGCATTCGTCTCAGCGCCTGGCAATTAGTATAGCTGCACTGTCTTTGACTTCTCTGGATGTTTTCCAGGCGAGCTATTCACAAGTAAATCCTAGACGCTCGATCTTGGTTGCTTTCGCTTTCGTGGCTGGCAGCAAAGTTCAGAACCATGTTTATGTGAATAACTTTTGAACCGTAAGTCACAGACGCTCGCTCTTGGCTGCATTCGTTTCAGCTCGTGGCAGCCAGTCTAAAAAAAAACACTATCTTGGACTTCTCTGGATGTTTCCCAGGCGAGCTATTGGCAGCATGTTCAGAACCACTGTTTCTGAGGCTAATTCTTGAACCGTAAGTCATAGACGCTCGATCTTGGCGGCATTCGTCTCAGCGCCTGGCAATTAGTATAGAAGCACTGTCTTTGACTTCTCTGGATGTTTCCCAGGCGAGCTATTGACAAGTAAATCCTAGACGCTCGATCTTGGTTATTTTCGCTTTCGCGGCTGGCAGCAAAGTTCCGAACCATGTTTCTGTGAATAACTCTTGAACCGTAAGTCACAGACGCTCGCTCTTGGTTGCATTCGTTTCAGCTTGTGGCAGCCAGTCTAAAAAACACTATATTGGACTTCTCTGGATGTTTCCCAGGCGAGCTATTGGCAGCATGTTCAAAACCACTGTTTCTGAGGCTAATTCTTGAACCGTAAGTCATAGACGCTCGATCTTGGCGGCATTCGTCTCAGCGCCTGGCAATTAGTATAGAAGCACTGTTTCCCACTGTTTCTGAGGCTAATTCTTGAACCGTAAGTCTTAGACGCTTGATCTTAGCGGCATTCGTCTCAGCGCCTGGCAATTAGTATAGAAGCAATGTCTTTGACTTATCTCAAAGTTTCCCAGGCGAGCTATTCACAAGTAAATCCTAGACGCTCGATCTTGGTTACTTTCGCTTTCGCGGCTGGCAGCAAAGTTCAGAACCATGTTTCTGTGAATAACTCTTGAACCGTAAGTCACAGACGCTCGCTCTTGGCTGCATTCGTTTCAGCTCGTGGCAGCCAGTCTAAAAAAACACAATCTTGGACTTCTCTGGAAGTTTCCCAGGCGAGCTATTGGCAGCATGTTCAGAACCACTGTTTCTGAGGCTAATTCTTGAACCGTAAGTCATAGACGCTCGATCTTGGCGGCATTCGTCTCAGCGCCAGGCAATTAGTATAGAAGCACTGTTTCCCACTGTTTCTGAGGCTAATTCTTGAACCGTAAGTCATAGACGCTCGATCTTGGCGGCATTCGTCTCAGCGCCTGGCAATTAGTATAGAAGCACTGTCTTTGACTTCTCTGGATGTTTCCCAGGCGAGCTATTGACAAGTAAATCCTAGACGCTCGATCTTGGTTACTTTCGCTTTCGCGGCTGGCGCAAAGTTCAGAACCATGTTTCTGTGAATAACTCTTGAACCGTAAGTCACAGACGCTCGCTCTTGGCTGCATTCGTTTCAGCTCGTGGCAGCCAGTCTAAAAAAACACTATCTTGGACTTCTCTGGATGTTTCCCAGGCGAGCTATTGGCAGCCGGTTCAAAACCACTGTTTCTGAGGCTAATTCTTGAACCGTAAGTCATAGACGCTCGATCTTGGCGGCATTCGTCTCAGCGCCTGGCAATTAGTATAGAAGCACTGTTTCCCACTGTTTCTGAGGCTAATTCTTGAACCGTAAGTCTTAGACGCTTGATCTTGGCGGCATTCGTCTCAGCGCCTGGCAATTAGTATAGAAGCACTGTCTTTGACTTCTCTGGATATTTCGCAGGCGAGCTATTGACAAGTAAATCCTAGACGCTCAATCTTGGTTATTTTCGCTTTCTCGGCTGGCAGCAAAGTTCAGAACCATGTTTCTGTGAATAACTCTTGAACCGTAAGTCACAGACGCTCGCTCTTGGCTGCATTCGTTTCAGCTCGTGGCAGCCAGTCTAAAAAACACTATCTTGGACTTCTCTGGATGTTTCCCAGGCGAGCTATTGGCAGCATGTTCAAAACCACTGTTTCTGAGGCTAATTCTTGAACCGTAAGTCATAGACGCTCGATCTTGGCGGCATTCGTCTCAGCGCCTGGCAATTAGTATAGAAGCACTGTTTCCCACTGTTTCTGAGGCTAATTCTTGAACCGTAAGTCTTAGACGCTTGATCTTGGCGGCATTCGTCTCAGCGCCTGGCAATTAGTATAGAAGCACTGTCTTTGACTTCTCTGGATGTTTCCCAGGCGAGCTATTCACAAGTAAATCCTAGACGCTCGATCTTGGTTACTTTCGCTTTCGCGGCTGGCAGCAAAGTTCAGAACCATGTTTCTGTGAATAACTCTTGAACAGTAAGTCACAGACGCTCGCTCTTGGCTGCATTCGTTTCAGCTCGTGGCAGCCAGTCTAAAAAAAACACTATCTTGGACTTCTCTGGATGTTTCCCAGGCGAGCTATTGGCAGCATGTTCAGAACCACTGTTTCTGAGGCTAATTCTTGAACCGTAAGTCATAGACGCTCGATCTTGGCGGCATTCGTCTCAGCGCCTGGCAATTAGTATAGAAGCACTGTCTTTGACTTCTCTGGATGTTTCCCAGGCGAGCTATTGACAAGTAAATCCTAGACGCTCGATCTTGGTTACTTTCGCTTTCGCGGCTGGCAGCAAAGTTCAGAACCATGTTTCTGTGAATAACTCTTGAACCGTAAGTCATAGACGCTCGATCTTGGCGGCATTCGTCTCAGCGCCTGGCAATTAGTATAGAAGCACTGTTTCCCACTATTTCTGAGGCGAATTCTTGAACCGTAAGTCATAGACGCTCGATCTTGGCGGCATTCGTCTCAGCGCCTGGCAGTTAGTATAGAAGCACTGTCTTTGACTTCACTGGATGTTTCCCAGGCGAGCTATTGACAAGTAAATCCTAGACGCTCGATCTTGGTTATTTTCGCTTTCGCGGCTGGCAGCAAAGTTCAGAACCATGTTTCTGTGAATAACTCTTGAACCGTAAGTGACAGACGCTCGCTCTTGGCTGCATTCGTTTCAGCTCGTGGCAGTCAGTCTAAAAAACACTATCTTGGACTTCTCTGGATGTTTCCCAGGCGAGCTATTGGCAGCATGTTCAGAACCACTGTTTCTGAGGCTAATTCTTGAACCGTAAGTCATAGACGCTCGATCTTGGCGGCATTCGTCTCAGCGCCTGGCAATTAGTATAGAAGCACTGTTTCCCACTGTTTCTGAGGCTAATTCTTGAACCGTAAGTCATAGACGCTCGATCTTGGCGGCATTCGTCTCAGCGCCTGGCAATTAGTATAGAAGCACTGTTTCCCACTGTTTCTGAGGCTAATTCTTGAACCGTAAGTCTTAGACGCTTGATCTTGGCGGCATTCGTCTCAGCGCCTGGCAATTAGTATAGCTGCACTGTCTTTGACTTCTCTGGATGTTTTCCAGGCGAGCTATTCACAAGTAAATCCTAGACGCTCGATCTTGGTTGCTTTCGCTTTCGTGGCTGGCAGCAAAGTTCAGAACCATGTTTATGTGAATAACTTTTGAACCGTAAGTCACAGACGCTCGCTCTTGGCTGCATTCGTTTCAGCTCGTGGCAGCCAGTCTAAAAAAAACACTATCTTGGACTTCTCTGGATGTTTCCCAGGCGAGCTATTGGCAGCATGTTCAGAACCACTGTTTCTGAGGCTAATTCTTGAACCGTAAGTCATAGACGCTCGATCTTGGCGGCATTCGTCTCAGCGCCTGGCAATTAGTATAGAAGCACTGTCCTTGACTTCTCTGGATGTTTCCCAGGCGAGCTATTGACAAGTAAATCCTAGACGCTCGATCTTGGTTATTTTCGCTTTCGCGGCTGGCAGCAAAGTTCCGAACCATGTTTCTGTGAATAACTCTTGAACCGTAAGTCACAGACGCTCGCTCTTGGTTGCATTCGTTTCAGCTCGTGGCAGCCAGTCTAAAAAACACTATATTGGACTTCTCTGGATGTTTCCCAGGCGAGCTATTGGCAGCATGTTCAAAACCACTGTTTCTGAGGCTAATTCTTGAACCGTAAGTCATAGACGCTCGATCTTGGCGGCATTCGTCTCAGCGCCTGGCAATTAGTATAGAAGCATTGTTTCCGAGGCTAATTCTTGAACCGTAAGTCATAGACGCTCGATCTTGGCGGCATTCGTCTCAGCGCCTGGCAATTAGTATAGAAGCACTGTCTTTGACTTCACTGGATGTTTCCCAAGCGAGCTATTGACAAGTAAATCCTAGACGCTCGATCTTGGTTATTTTCGCTTTCGCGGCTGGCAGCAAAGTTCAGAACCATGTTTCTGTGAATAACTCTTGAACCGTAAGTGACAGACGCTCGCTCTTGGCTGCATTCGTTTCAGCTCGTGGCAGCCAGTCTAAAAAACACTATCTTGGACTTCTCTGGATGTTTCCCAGGCGAGCTATTGGCAGCATGTTCAGAACCACTGTTTCTGAGGCTAATTCTCGAACCGTAAGTCATAGACGCTCGATCTTGGCGGCATTCGTCTCAGCGCCTGGCAATTAGTATAGAAGCACTGTTTCCCACTGTTTCTGAGGCTAATTCTTGAACCGTAAGTCTTAGACGCTTGATCTTGGCGGCATTCGTCTCAGCGCCTGGCAATTAGTATAGCTGCACTGTCTTTGACTTCTCTGGATGTTTTCCAGGCGAGCTATTCACAAGTAAATCCTAGACGCTCGATCTTGGTTGCTTTCGCTTTCGCGGCTGGCAGCCAAGTTCAGAACCATGTTTATGTGAATAACTTTTGAACCGTAAGTCACAGACGCTCGCTCTTGGCTGCATTCGTTTCAGCTCGTGGCAGCCAGTCTAAAAAAAACACTATCTTGGACTTCTCTGGATGTTTCCCAGGCGAGCTATTGGCAGCATGTTCAGAACCACTGTTTCTGAGGCTAATTCTTGAACCGTAAGTCATAGACGCTCGATCTTGGCGGCATTCGTCTCAGCGCCTGGCAATTAGTATAGAAGCACTGTTTCCCACTGTTTCTGAGGCTAATTCTTGAACCGTAAGTCTTAGACGCTTGATCTTGGCGGCATTCGTCTCAGCGCCTGGCAATTAGTATAGCTGCACTGTCTTTGACTTCTCTGGATGTTTTCCAGGCGAGCTATTCACAAGTAAATCCTAGACGCTCGATCTTGGTTGCTTTCGCTTTCGTGGCTGGCAGCAAAGTTCAGAACCATGTTTATGTGAATAACTTTTGAACCGTAAGTCACAGACGCTCGCTCTTGGCTGCATTCGTTTCAGCTCGTGGCAGCCAGTCTAAAAAAAACACTATCTTGGACTTCTCTGGATGTTTCCCAGGCGAGCTATTGGCAGCATGTTCAGAACCACTGTTTCTGAGGCTAATTCTTGAACCGTAAGTCATAGACGCTCGATCTTGGCGGCATTCGTCTCAGCGCCTGGCAATTAGTATAGAAGCACTGTCTTTGACTTCTCTGGATGTTTCCCAGGCGAGCTATTGACAAGTAAATCCTAGACGCTCGATCTTGGTTATTTTCGCTTTCGCGGCTGGCAGCAAAGTTCCGAACCATGTTTCTGTGAATAACTCTTGAACCGTAAGTCACAGACGCTCGCTCTTGGTTGCATTCGTTTCAGCTTGTGGCAGCCAGTCTAAAAAACACTATATTGGACTTCTCTGGATGTTTCCCAGGCGAGCTATTGGCAGCATGTTCAAAACCACTGTTTCTGAGGCTAATTCTTGAACCGTAAGTCATAGACGCTCGATCTTGGCGGCATTCGTCTCAGCGCCTGGCAATTAGTATAGAAGCACTGTTTCCCACTGTTTCTGAGGCTAATTCTTGAACCGTAAGTCTTAGACGCTTGATCTTAGCGGCATTCGTCTCAGCGCCTGGCAATTAGTATAGAAGCACTGTCTTTGACTTATCTCAAAGTTTCCCAGGCGAGCTATTCACAAGTAAATCCTAGACGCTCGATCTTGGTTACTTTCGCTTTCGCGGCTGGCAGCAAAGTTCAGAACCATGTTTCTGTGAATAACTCTTGAACCGTAAGTCACAGACGCTCGCTCTTGGCTACATTCGTTTCAGCTCGTGGCAGCCAGTCTAAAAAAACACTATCTTGGACTTCTCTGGATGTTTCCCAGGCGAGCTATTGGCAGCATGTTCAGAACCACTGTTTCTGAGGCTAATTCTTGAACCGTAAGTCATAGACGCTCGATCTTGGCGGCATTCGTCTCAGCGCCAGGCAATTAGTATAGAAGCACTGTTTCCCACTGTTTCTGAGGCTAATTCTTGAACCGTAAGTCATAGACGCTCGATCTTGGCGGCATTCGTCTCAGCGCCTGGCAATTAGTATAGAAGCACTGTCTTTGACTTCTCTGGATGTTTCCCAGGCGAGCTATTGACAAGTAAATCCTAGACGCTCGATCTTGGTTACTTTCGCTTTCGCGGCTGGCGCAAAGTTCAGAACCATGTTTCTGTGAATAACTCTTGAACCGTAAGTCACAGACGCTCGCTCTTGGCTGCATTCGTTTCAGCTCGTGGCAGCCAGTCTAAAAAAAACACTATCTTGGACTTCTCTGGATGTTTCCCAGGCGAGCTATTGGCAGCCGGTTCAAAACCACTGTTTCTGAGGCTAATTCTTGAACCGTAAGTCATAGACGCTCGATCTTGGCGGCATTCGTCTCAGCGCCTGGCAATTAGTATAGAAGCACTGTTTCCCACTGTTTCTGAGGCTAATTCTTGAACCGTAAGTCTTAGACGCTTGATCTTGGCGGCATTCGTCTCAGCGCCTGGCAATTAGTATAGAAGCACTGTCTTTGACTTCTCTGGATATTTCGCAGGCGAGCTATTGACAAGTAAATCCTAGACGCTCAATCTTGGTTATTTTCGCTTTCTCGGCTGGCAGCAAAGTTCAGAACCATGTTTCTGTGAATAACTCTTGAACCGTAAGTCACAGACGCTCGCTCTTGGCTGCATTCGTTTCAGCTCGTGGCAGCCAGTCTAAAAAACACTATCTTGGACTTCTCTGGATGTTTACCAGGCGAGCTATTGGCAGCATGTTCAAAACCACTGTTTCTGAGGCTAAGTCTTGAACCGTAAGTCTTTGACGCTCGATCTTGGCGGCATTCGTCTCAGCGCCTGGCAATTAGTATAGAAGCACTGTTTCCCACTGTTTCTGAGGCTAATTCTTGAACCGTAAGTCTTAGACGCTTGATCTTGGCGGCATTCGTCTCAGCGCCTGGCAATTAGTATAGAAGCACTGTCTTTGACTTCTCTGGATGTTTCCCAGGCGAGCTATTCACAAGTAAATCCTAGACGCTCGATCTTGGTTACTTTCGCTTTCGCGGCTGGCAGCAAAGTTCAGAACCATGTTTCTGTGAATAACTCTTGAACAGTAAGTCACAGACGCTCGCTCTTGGCTGCATTCGTTTCAGCTCGTGGCAGCCAGTCTAAAAAAAACACTATCTTGGACTTCTCTGGATGTTTCCCAGGCGAGCTATTGGCAGCATGTTCAGAACCACTGTTTCTGAGGCTAATTCTTGAACCGTAAGTCATAGACGCTCGATCTTGGCGGCATTCGTCTCAGCGTCTGGCAATTAGTATAGAAGCACTGTCTTTGACTTCTCTGGATGTTTCCCAGGCGAGCTATTCACAAGTAAATCCTAGACGCTCGATCTTGGTTACTTTCGCTTTCGCGGCTGGCAGCAAAGTTCAGAACCATGTTTCTGTGAATAACTCTTGAACCGTAAGTGACAGACGCTCGCTCTTGGCTGCATTCGTTTCAGCTCGTGGCAGTCAGTCTAAAAAACACTATCTTGGACTTCTCTGGATGTTTCCCAGGCGAGCTATTGGCAGCATGTTCAGAACCACTGTTTCTGAGGCTAATTCTTGAACCGTAAGTCATAGACGCTCGATCTTGGCGGCATTCGTCTCAGCGCCTGGCAATTAGTATAGAAGCACTGTTTCCCACTGTTTCTGAGGCTAATTCTTGAACCGTAAGTCATAGACGCTCGATCTTGGCGGCATTCGTCTCAGCGCCTGGCAATTAGTATAGAAGCACTGTTTCCCACTGTTTCTGAGGCTAATTCTTGAACCGTAAGTCTTAGACGCTTGATCTTGGCGGCATTCGTCTCAGCGCCTGGCAATTAGTATAGCTGCACTGTCTTTGACTTCTCTGGATGTTTTCCAGGCGAGCTATTCACAAGTAAATCCTAGACGCTCGATCTTGGTTGCTTTCGCTTTCGTGGCTGGCAGCAAAGTTCAGAACCATGTTTATGTGAATAACTTTTGAACCGTAAGTCACAGACGCTCGCTCTTGGCTGCATTCGTTTCAGCTCGTGGCAGCCAGTCTAAAAAAAACACTATCTTGGACTTCTCTGGATGTTTCCCAGGCGAGCTATTGGCAGCATGTTCAGAACCACTGTTTCTGAGGCTAATTCTTGAACCGTAAGTCATAGACGCTCGATCTTGGCGGCATTCGTCTCAGCGCCTGGCAATTAGTATAGAAGCACTGTCCTTGACTTCTCTGGATGTTTCCCAGGCGAGCTATTGACAAGTAAATCCTAGACGCTCGATCTTGGTTATTTTCGCTTTCGCGGCTGGCAGCAAAGTTCCGAACCATGTTTCTGTGAATAACTCTTGAACCGTAAGTCACAGACGCTCGCTCTTGGTTGCATTCGTTTCAGCTCGTGGCAGCCAGTCTAAAAAACACTATATTGGACTTCTCTGGATGTTTCCCAGGCGAGCTATTGGCAGCATGTTCAAAACCACTGTTTCTGAGGCTAATTCTTGAACCGTAAGTCATAGACGCTCGATCTTGGCGGCATTCGTCTCAGCGCCTGGCAATTAGTATAGAAGCACTGTTTCCCACTGTTTCTGAGGCTAATTCTTGAACCGTAAGTCTTAGACGCTTGATCTTAGCGGCATTCGTCTCAGCGCCTGGCAATTAGTATAGAAGCACTGTCTTTGACTTATCTCAAAGTTTCCCAGGCGAGCTATTCACAAGTAAATCCTAGACGCTCGATCTTGGTTACTTTCGCTTTCGCGGCTGGCAGCAAAGTTCCGAACCATGTTTCTGTGAATAACTCTTGAACCGTAAGTCACAGACGCTCGCTCTTGGCTGCATTCGTTTCAGCTCGTGGCAGCCAGTCTAAAAAAACACTATCTTGGACTTCTCTGGATGTTTCCCAGGCGAGCTATTGGCAGCATGTTCAGAACCACTGTTTCTGAGGCTAATTCTTGAACCGTAAGTCATAGACGCTCGATCTTGGCGGCATTCGTCTCAGCGCCAGGCAATTAGTATAGAAGCACTGTTTCCCACTGTTTCTGAGGCTAATTCTTGAACCGTAAGTCATAGACGCTCGATCTTGGCGGCATTCGTCTCAGCGCCTGGCAATTAGTATAGAAGCACTGTCTTTGACTTCTCTGGATGTTTCCCAGGCGAGCTATTGACAAGTAAATCCTAGACGCTCGATCTTGGTTACTTTCGCTTTCGCGGCTGGCAGCAAAGTTCAGAACCATGTTTCTGTGAATAACTCTTGAACCGTAAGTCACAGACGCTCGCTCTTGGCTGCATTCGTTTCAGCTCGTGGCAGCCAGTCTAAAAAAACACTATATTGGACTTCTCTGGATGTTTCCCAGGCGAGCTATTGGCAGCCGGTTCAAAACCACTGTTTCTGAGGCTAATTCTTGAACCGTAAGTCATAGACGCTCGATCTTGGCGGCATTCGTCTCAGCGCCTGGCAATTAGTATAGAAGCACTGTTTCCCACTGTTTCTGAGGCTAATTCTTGAACCGTAAGTCTTAGACGCTTGATCTTGGCGGCATTCGTCTCAGCGCCTGGCAATAGTATAGAAGCACTGTCTTTGACTTCTCTGGATATTTCGCAGGCGAGCTATTGACAAGTAAATCCTAGACGCTCGATCTTGGTTATTTTCGCTTTCTCGGCTGGCAGCAAAGTTCAGAACCATGTTTCTGTGAATAACTCTTGAACCGTAAGTCACAGACGCTCGCTCTTGGCTGCATTCGTTTCAGCTCGTGGCAGCCAGTCTAAAAAACACTATCTTGGACTTCTCTGGATGTTTCCCAGGCGAGCTATTGGCAGCATGTTCAAAACCACTGTTTCTGAGGCTAATTCTTGAACCGTAAGTCATAGACGCTCGATCTTGGCGGCATTCGTCTCAGCGCCTGGCAATTAGTATAGAAACACTGTTTCACACTGTTTCTGAGGCTAATTCTTGAACCGTAAGTCATAGACGCTCGATCTTGGCGGCATTCGTCTCAGCGCCTGGCAATTAGTATAGAAGCATTGTTTCCGAGGCTAATTCTTGAACCGTAAGTCATAGACGCTCGATCTTGGCGGCATTCGTCTCAGCGCCTGGCAATTAGTATAGAAGCACTGTCTTTGACTTCACTGGATGTTTCCCAAGCGAGCTATTGACAAGTAAATCCTAGACGCTCGATCTTGGTTATTTTCGCTTTCGCGGCTGGCAGCAAAGTTCAGAACCATGTTTCTGTGAATAACTCTTGAACCGTAAGTGACAGACGCTCGCTCTTGGCTGCATTCGTTTCAGCTCGTGGCAGCCAGTCTAAAGAACACTATCTTGGACTTCTCTGGATGTTTCCCAGGCGAGCTATTGGCAGCATGTTCAGAACCACTGTTTCTGAGGCTAATTCTCGAACCGTAAGTCATAGACGCTCGATCTTGGCGGCATTCGTCTCAGCGCCTGGCAATTAGTATAGAAGCACTGTTTCCCACTGTTTCTGAGGCTAATTCTTGAACCGTAAGTCTTAGACGCTTGATCTTGGCGGCATTCGTCTCAGCGCCTGGCAATTAGTATAGCTGCACTGTCTTTGACTTCTCTGGATGTTTTCCAGGCGAGCTATTCACAAGTAAATCCTAGACGCTCGATCTTGGTTGCTTTCGCTTTCGCGGCTGGCAGCCAAGTTCAGAACCATGTTTATGTGAATAACTTTTGAACCGTAAGTCACAGACGCTCGCTCTTGGCTGCATTCGTTTCAGCTCGTGGCAGCCAGTCTAAAAAAAACACTATCTTGGACTTCTCTGGATGTTTCCCAGGCGAGCTATTGGCAGCATGTTCAGAACCACTGTTTCTGAGGCTAATTCTTGAACCGTAAGTCATAGACGCTCGATCTTGGCGGCATTCGTCTCAGCGCCAGGCAATTAGTATAGAAGCACTGTTTCCCACTGTTTCTGAGGCTAATTCTTGAACCGTAAGTCATAGACGCTCGATCTTGGCGGCATTCGTCTCAGCGCCTGGCAATTAGTATAGAAGCACTGTCTTTGACTTCTCTGGATGTTTCCCAGGCGAGCTATTGACAAGTAAATCCTAGACGCTCGATCTTGGTTACTTTCGCTTTCGCGGCTGGCGCAAAGTTCAGAACCATGTTTCTGTGAATAACTCTTGAACCGTAAGTCACAGACGCTCGCTCTTGGCTGCATTCGTTTCAGCTCGTGGCAGCCAGTCTAAAAAAAACACTATCTTGGACTTCTCTGGATGTTTCCCAGGCGAGCTATTGGCAGCCGGTTCAAAACCACTGTTTCTGAGGCTAATTCTTGAACCGTAAGTCATAGACGCTCGATCTTGGCGGCATTCGTCTCAGCGCCTGGCAATTAGTATAGAAGCACTGTTTCCCACTGTTTCTGAGGCTAATTCTTGAACCGTAAGTCATAGACGCTCGATCTTGGCGGCATTCGTCTCAGCGCCTGGCAATTAGTATAGAAGCACTGTTTCCCACTGTTTCTGAGGCTAATTCTTGAACCGTAAGTCTTAGACGCTTGATCTTGGCGGCATTCGTCTCAGCGCCTGGCAATTAGTATAGCTGCACTGTCTTTGACTTCTCTGGATGTTTTCCAGGCGAGCTATTCACAAGTAAATCCTAGACGCTCGATCTTGGTTGCTTTCGCTTTCGTGGCTGGCAGCAAAGTTCAGAACCATGTTTATGTGAATAACTTTTGAACCGTAAGTCACAGACGCTCGCTCTTGGCTGCATTCGTTTCAGCTCGTGGCAGCCAGTCTAAAAAAAACACTATCTTGGACTTCTCTGGATGTTTCCCAGGCGAGCTATTGGCAGCATGTTCAGAACCACTGTTTCTGAGGCTAATTCTTGAACCGTAAGTCATAGACGCTCGATCTTGGCGGCATTCGTCTCAGCGCCTGGCAATTAGTATAGAAGCACTGTCCTTGACTTCTCTGGATGTTTCCCAGGCGAGCTATTGACAAGTAAATCCTAGACGCTCGATCTTGGTTATTTTCGCTTTCGCGGCTGGCAGCAAAGTTCCGAACCATGTTTCTGTGAATAACTCTTGAACCGTAAGTCACAGACGCTCGCTCTTGGTTGCATTCGTTTCAGCTCGTGGCAGCCAGTCTAAAAAACACTATATTGGACTTCTCTGGATGTTTCCCAGGCGAGCTATTGGCAGCATGTTCAAAACCACTGTTTCTGAGGCTAATTCTTGAACCGTAAGTCATAGACGCTCGATCTTGGCGGCATTCGTCTCAGCGCCTGGCAATTAGTATAGAAGCACTGTTTCCCACTGTTTCTGAGGCTAATTCTTGAACCGTAAGTCTTAGACGCTTGATCTTAGCGGCATTCGTCTCAGCGCCTGGCAATTAGTATAGAAGCACTGTCTTTGACTTATCTCAAAGTTTCCCAGGCGAGCTATTCACAAGTAAATCCTAGACGCTCGATCTTGGTTACTTTCGCTTTCGCGGCTGGCAGCAAAGTTCCGAACCATGTTTCTGTGAATAACTCTTGAACCGTAAGTCACAGACGCTCGCTCTTGGCTGCATTCGTTTCAGCTCGTGGCAGCCAGTCTAAAAAAACACTATCTTGGACTTCTCTGGATGTTTCCCAGGCGAGCTATTGGCAGCATGTTCAGAACCACTGTTTCTGAGGCTAATTCTTGAACCGTAAGTCATAGACGCTCGATCTTGGCGGCATTCGTCTCAGCGCCAGGCAATTAGTATAGAAGCACTGTTTCCCACTGTTTCTGAGGCTAATTCTTGAACCGTAAGTCATAGACGCTCGATCTTGGCGGCATTCGTCTCAGCGCCTGGCAATTAGTATAGAAGCACTGTCTTTGACTTCTCTGGATGTTTCCCAGGCGAGCTATTGACAAGTAAATCCTAGACGCTCGATCTTGGTTACTTTCGCTTTCGCGGCTGGCAGCAAAGTTCAGAACCATGTTTCTGTGAATAACTCTTGAACCGTAAGTCACAGACGCTCGCTCTTGGCTGCATTCGTTTCAGCTCGTGGCAGCCAGTCTAAAAAAACACTATATTGGACTTCTCTGGATGTTTCCCAGGCGAGCTATTGGCAGCCGGTTCAAAACCACTGTTTCTGAGGCTAATTCTTGAACCGTAAGTCATAGACGCTCGATCTTGGCGGCATTCGTCTCAGCGCCTGGCAATTAGTATAGAAGCACTGTTTCCCACTGTTTCTGAGGCTAATTCTTGAACCGTAAGTCTTAGACGCTTGATCTTGGCGGCATTCGTCTCAGCGCCTGGCAATTAGTATAGAAGCACTGTCTTTGACTTCTCTGGATATTTCGCAGGCGAGCTATTGACAAGTAAATCCTAGACGCTCGATCTTGGTTATTTTCGCTTTCTCGGCTGGCAGCAAAGTTCAGAACCATGTTTCTGTGAATAACTCTTGAACCGTAAGTCACAGACGCTCGCTCTTGGCTGCATTCGTTTCAGCTCGTGGCAGCCAGTCTAAAAAACACTATCTTGGACTTCTCTGGATGTTTCCCAGGCGAGCTATTGGCAGCATGTTCAAAACCACTGTTTCTGAGGCTAATTCTTGAACCGTAAGTCATAGACGCTCGATCTTGGCGGCATTCGTCTCAGCGCCTGGCAATTAGTATAGAAACACTGTTTCACACTGTTTCTGAGGCTAATTCTTGAACCGTAAGTCATAGACGCTCGATCTTGGCGGCATTCGTCTCAGCGCCTGGCAATTAGTATAGAAGCATTGTTTCCGAGGCTAATTCTTGAACCGTAAGTCATAGACGCTCGATCTTGGCGGCATTCGTCTCAGCGCCTGGCAATTAGTATAGAAGCACTGTCTTTGACTTCACTGGATGTTTCCCAAGCGAGCTATTGACAAGTAAATCCTAGACGCTCGATCTTGGTTATTTTCGCTTTCGCGGCTGGCAGCAAAGTTCAGAACCATGTTTCTGTGAATAACTCTTGAACCGTAAGTGACAGACGCTCGCTCTTGGCTGCATTCGTTTCAGCTCGTGGCAGCCAGTCTAAAGAACACTATCTTGGACTTCTCTGGATGTTTCCCAGGCGAGCTATTGGCAGCATGTTCAGAACCACTGTTTCTGAGGCTAATTCTCGAACCGTAAGTCATAGACGCTCGATCTTGGCGGCATTCGTCTCAGCGCCTGGCAATTAGTATAGAAGCACTGTTTCCCACTGTTTCTGAGGCTAATTCTTGAACCGTAAGTCTTAGACGCTTGATCTTGGCGGCATTCGTCTCAGCGCCTGGCAATTAGTATAGCTGCACTGTCTTTGACTTCTCTGGATGTTTTCCAGGCGAGCTATTCACAAGTAAATCCTAGACGCTCGATCTTGGTTGCTTTCGCTTTCGCGGCTGGCAGCCAAGTTCAGAACCATGTTTATGTGAATAACTTTTGAACCGTAAGTCACAGACGCTCGCTCTTGGCTGCATTCGTTTCAGCTCGTGGCAGCCAGTCTAAAAAAAACACTATCTTGGACTTCTCTGGATGTTTCCCAGGCGAGCTATTGGCAGCATGTTCAGAACCACTGTTTCTGAGGCTAATTCTTGAACCGTAAGTCATAGACGCTCGATCTTGGCGGCATTCGTCTCAGCGCCTGGCAATTAGTATAGAAGCACTGTTTCCCACTGTTTCTGAGGCTAATTCTTGAACCGTAAGTCTTAGACGCTTGATCTTAGCGGCATTCGTCTCAGCGCCTGGCAATTAGTATAGAAGCACTGTCTTTGACTTATCTCAAAGTTTCCCAGGCGAGCTATTCACAAGTAAATCCTAGACGCTCGATCTTGGTTACTTTCGCTTTCGCGGCTGGCAGCAAAGTTCAGAACCATGTTTCTGTGAATAACTCTTGAACCGTAAGTCACAGACGCTCGCTCTTGGCTGCATTCGTTTCAGCTCGTGGCAGCCAGTCTAAAAAAACACTATCTTGGACTTCTCTGGATGTTTCCCAGGCGAGCTATTGGCAGCATGTTCAGAACCACTGTTTCTGAGGCTAATTCTTGAACCGTAAGTCATAGACGCTCGATCTTGGCGGCATTCGTCTCAGCGCCAGGCAATTAGTATAGAAGCACTGTTTCCCACTGTTTCTGAGGCTAATTCTTGAACCGTAAGTCATAGACGCTCGATCTTGGCGGCATTCGTCTCAGCGCCTGGCAATTAGTATAGAAGCACTGTCTTTGACTTCTCTGGATGTTTCCCAGGCGAGCTATTGACAAGTAAATCCTAGACGCTCGATCTTGGTTACTTTCGCTTTCGCGGCTGGCGCAAAGTTCAGAACCATGTTTCTGTGAATAACTCTTGAACCGTAAGTCACAGACGCTCGCTCTTGGCTGCATTCGTTTCAGCTCGTGGCAGCCAGTCTAAAAAAACACTATCTTGGACTTCTCTGGATGTTTCCCAGGCGAGCTATTGGCAGCCGGTTCAAAACCACTGTTTCTGAGGCTAATTCTTGAACCGTAAGTCATAGACGCTCGATCTTGGCGGCATTCGTCTCAGCGCCTGGCAATTAGTATAGAAGCACTGTTTCCCACTGTTTCTGAGGCTAATTCTTGAACCGTAAGTCTTAGACGCTTGATCTTGGCGGCATTCGTCTCAGCGCCTGGCAATTAGTATAGAAGCACTGTCTTTGACTTCTCTGGATATTTCGCAGGCGAGCTATTGACAAGTAAATCCTAGACGCTCAATCTTGGTTATTTTCGCTTTCTCGGCTGGCAGCAAAGTTCAGAACCATGTTTCTGTGAATAACTCTTGAACCGTAAGTCACAGACGCTCGCTCTTGGCTGCATTCGTTTCAGCTCGTGGCAGCCAGTCTAAAAAACACTATCTTGGACTTCTCTGGATGTTTCCCAGGCGAGCTATTGGCAGCATGTTCAAAACCACTGTTTCTGAGGCTAATTCTTGAACCGTAAGTCATAGACGCTCGATCTTGGCGGCATTCGTCTCAGCGCCTGGCAATTAGTATAGAAGCACTGTTTCCCACTGTTTCTGAGGCTAATTCTTGAACCGTAAGTCTTAGACGCTTGATCTTGGCGGCATTCGTCTCAGCGCCTGGCAATTAGTATAGCTGCACTGTCTTTGACTTCTCTGGATGTTTTCCAGGCGAGCTATTCACAAGTAAATCCTAGACGCTCGATCTTGGTTGCTTTCGCTTTCGTGGCTGGCAGCAAAGTTCAGAACCATGTTTATGTGAATAACTTTTGAACCGTAAGTCACAGACGCTCGCTCTTGGCTGCATTCGTTTCAGCTCGTGGCAGCCAGTCTAAAAAAAAACACTATCTTGGACTTCTCTGGATGTTTCCCAGGCGAGCTATTGGCAGCATGTTCAGAACCACTGTTTCTGAGGCTAATTCTTGAACCGTAAGTCATAGACGCTCGATCTTGGCGGCATTCGTCTCAGCGCCTGGCAATTAGTATAGAAGCACTGTCTTTGACTTCTCTGGATGTTTCCCAGGCGAGCTATTGACAAGTAAATCCTAGACGCTCGATCTTGGTTATTTTCGCTTTCGCGGCTGGCAGCAAAGTTCCGAACCATGTTTCTGTGAATAACTCTTGAACCGTAAGTCACAGACGCTCGCTCTTGGTTGCATTCGTTTCAGCTTGTGGCAGCCAGTCTAAAAAACACTATATTGGACTTCTCTGGATGTTTCCCAGGCGAGCTATTGGCAGCATGTTCAAAACCACTGTTTCTGAGGCTAATTCTTGAACCGTAAGTCATAGACGCTCGATCTTGGCGGCATTCGTCTCAGCGCCTGGCAATTAGTATAGAAGCACTGTTTCCCACTGTTTCTGAGGCTAATTCTTGAACCGTAAGTCTTAGACGCTTGATCTTAGCGGCATTCGTCTCAGCGCCTGGCAATTAGTATAGAAGCAATGTCTTTGACTTATCTCAAAGTTTCCCAGGCGAGCTATTCACAAGTAAATCCTAGACGCTCGATCTTGGTTACTTTCGCTTTCGCGGCTGGCAGCAAAGTTCAGAACCATGTTTCTGTGAATAACTCTTGAACCGTAAGTCACAGACGCTCGCTCTTGGCTGCATTCGTTTCAGCTCGTGGCAGCCAGTCTAAAAAAACACAATCTTGGACTTCTCTGGAAGTTTCCCAGGCGAGCTATTGGCAGCATGTTCAGAACCACTGTTTCTGAGGCTAATTCTTGAACCGTAAGTCATAGACGCTCGATCTTGGCGGCATTCGTCTCAGCGCCAGGCAATTAGTATAGAAGCACTGTTTCCCACTGTTTCTGAGGCTAATTCTTGAACCGTAAGTCATAGACGCTCGATCTTGGCGGCATTCGTCTCAGCGCCTGGCAATTAGTATAGAAGCACTGTCTTTGACTTCTCTGGATGTTTCCCAGGCGAGCTATTGACAAGTAAATCCTAGACGCTCGATCTTGGTTACTTTCGCTTTCGCGGCTGGCGCAAAGTTCAGAACCATGTTTCTGTGAATAACTCTTGAACCGTAAGTCACAGACGCTCGCTCTTGGCTGCATTCGTTTCAGCTCGTGGCAGCCAGTCTAAAAAAACACTATCTTGGACTTCTCTGGATGTTTCCCAGGCGAGCTATTGGCAGCCGGTTCAAAACCACTGTTTCTGAGGCTAATTCTTGAACCGTAAGTCATAGACGCTCGATCTTGGCGGCATTCGTCTCAGCGCCTGGCAATTAGTATAGAAGCACTGTTTCCCACTGTTTCTGAGGCTAATTCTTGAACCGTAAGTCTTAGACGCTTGATCTTGGCGGCATTCGTCTCAGCGCCTGGCAATTAGTATAGAAGCACTGTCTTTGACTTCTCTGGATATTTCGCAGGCGAGCTATTGACAAGTAAATCCTAGACGCTCAATCTTGGTTATTTTCGCTTTCTCGGCTGGCAGCAAAGTTCAGAACCATGTTTCTGTGAATAACTCTTGAACCGTAAGTCACAGACGCTCGCTCTTGGCTGCATTCGTTTCAGCTCGTGGCAGCCAGTCTAAAAAACACTATCTTGGACTTCTCTGGATGTTTCCCAGGCGAGCTATTGGCAGCATGTTCAAAACCACTGTTTCTGAGGCTAATTCTTGAACCGTAAGTCATAGACGCTCGATCTTGGCGGCATTCGTCTCAGCGCCTGGCAATTAGTATAGAAGCACTGTTTCCCACTGTTTCTGAGGCTAATTCTTGAACCGTAAGTCTTAGACGCTTGATCTTGGCGGCATTCGTCTCAGCGCCTGGCAATTAGTATAGAAGCACTGTCTTTGACTTCTCTGGATGTTTCCCAGGCGAGCTATTCACAAGTAAATCCTAGACGCTCGATCTTGGTTACTTTCGCTTTCGCGGCTGGCAGCAAAGTTCAGAACCATGTTTCTGTGAATAACTCTTGAACAGTAAGTCACAGACGCTCGCTCTTGGCTGCATTCGTTTCAGCTCGTGGCAGCCAGTCTAAAAAAAACACTATCTTGGACTTCTCTGGATGTTTCCCAGGCGAGCTATTGGCAGCATGTTCAGAACCACTGTTTCTGAGGCTAATTCTTGAACCGTAAGTCATAGACGCTCGATCTTGGCGGCATTCGTCTCAGCGCCTGGCAATTAGTATAGAAGCACTGTCTTTGACTTCTCTGGATGTTTCCCAGGCGAGCTATTGACAAGTAAATCCTAGACGCTCGATCTTGGTTACTTTCGCTTTCGCGGCTGGCAGCAAAGTTCAGAACCATGTTTCTGTGAATAACTCTTGAACCGTAAGTCATAGACGCTCGATCTTGGCGGCATTCGTCTCAGCGCCTGGCAATTAGTATAGAAGCACTGTTTCCCACTATTTCTGAGGCGAATTCTTGAACCGTAAGTCATAGACGCTCGATCTTGGCGGCATTCGTCTCAGCGCCTGGCAGTTAGTATAGAAGCACTGTCTTTGACTTCACTGGATGTTTCCCAGGCGAGCTATTGACAAGTAAATCCTAGACGCTCGATCTTGGTTATTTTCGCTTTCGCGGCTGGCAGCAAAGTTCAGAACCATGTTTCTGTGAATAACTCTTGAACCGTAAGTGACAGACGCTCGCTCTTGGCTGCATTCGTTTCAGCTCGTGGCAGTCAGTCTAAAAAACACTATCTTGGACTTCTCTGGATGTTTCCCAGGCGAGCTATTGGCAGCATGTTCAGAACCACTGTTTCTGAGGCTAATTCTTGAACCGTAAGTCATAGACGCTCGATCTTGGCGGCATTCGTCTCAGCGCCTGGCAATTAGTATAGAAGCACTGTTTCCCACTGTTTCTGAGGCTAATTCTTGAACCGTAAGTCATAGACGCTCGATCTTGGCGGCATTCGTCTCAGCGCCTGGCAATTAGTATAGAAGCACTGTTTCCCACTGTTTCTGAGGCTAATTCTTGAACCGTAAGTCTTAGACGCTTGATCTTGGCGGCATTCGTCTCAGCGCCTGGCAATTAGTATAGCTGCACTGTCTTTGACTTCTCTGGATGTTTTCCAGGCGAGCTATTCACAAGTAAATCCTAGACGCTCGATCTTGGTTGCTTTCGCTTTCGTGGCTGGCAGCAAAGTTCAGAACCATGTTTATGTGAATAACTTTTGAACCGTAAGTCACAGACGCTCGCTCTTGGCTGCATTCGTTTCAGCTCGTGGCAGCCAGTCTAAAAAAAACACTATCTTGGACTTCTCTGGATGTTTCCCAGGCGAGCTATTGGCAGCATGTTCAGAACCACTGTTTCTGAGGCTAATTCTTGAACCGTAAGTCATAGACGCTCGATCTTGGCGGCATTCGTCTCAGCGCCTGGCAATTAGTATAGAAGCACTGTCCTTGACTTCTCTGGATGTTTCCCAGGC
The DNA here is from genome assembly GCF_050947455.1 of Rhinoderma darwinii. Taxonomy (NCBI): domain Eukaryota; kingdom Metazoa; phylum Chordata; class Amphibia; order Anura; family Rhinodermatidae; genus Rhinoderma; species Rhinoderma darwinii. Next base: position 19,621 of record NW_027461895.1, on the reverse strand, counting down.
GAGCTATTGACAAGTAAATCCTAGACGCTCGATCTTGGTTATTTTCGCTTTCGCGGCTGGCAGCAAAGTTCCGAACCATGTTTCTGTGAATAACTCTTGAACCGTAAGTCACAGACGCTCGCTCTTGGTTGCATTCGTTTCAGCTCGTGGCAGCCAGTCTAAAAAACACTATATTGGACTTCTCTGGATGTTTCCCAGGCGAGCTATTGGCAGCATGTTCAAAACCACTGTTTCTGAGGCTAATTCTTGAACCGTAAGTCATAGACGCTCGATCTTGGCGGCATTCGTCTCAGCGCCTGGCAATTAGTATAGAAGCATTGTTTCCGAGGCTAATTCTTGAACCGTAAGTCATAGACGCTCGATCTTGGCGGCATTCGTCTCAGCGCCTGGCAATTAGTATAGAAGCACTGTCTTTGACTTCACTGGATGTTTCCCAAGCGAGCTATTGACAAGTAAATCCTAGACGCTCGATCTTGGTTATTTTCGCTTTCGCGGCTGGCAGCAAAGTTCAGAACCATGTTTCTGTGAATAACTCTTGAACCGTAAGTGACAGACGCTCGCTCTTGGCTGCATTCGTTTCAGCTCGTGGCAGCCAGTCTAAAAAACACTATCTTGGACTTCTCTGGATGTTTCCCAGGCGAGCTATTGGCAGCATGTTCAGAACCACTGTTTCTGAGGCTAATTCTCGAACCGTAAGTCATAGACGCTCGATCTTGGCGGCATTCGTCTCAGCGCCTGGCAATTAGTATAGAAGCACTGTTTCCCACTGTTTCTGAGGCTAATTCTTGAACCGTAAGTCTTAGACGCTTGATCTTGGCGGCATTCGTCTCAGCGCCTGGCAATTAGTATAGCTGCACTGTCTTTGACTTCTCTGGATGTTTTCCAGGCGAGCTATTCACAAGTAAATCCTAGACGCTCGATCTTGGTTGCTTTCGCTTTCGCGGCTGGCAGCCAAGTTCAGAACCATGTTTATGTGAATAACTTTTGAACCGTAAGTCACAGACGCTCGCTCTTGGCTGCATTCGTTTCAGCTCGTGGCAGCCAGTCTAAAAAAAACACTATCTTGGACTTCTCTGGATGTTTCCCAGGCGAGCTATTGGCAGCATGTTCAGAACCACTGTTTCTGAGGCTAATTCTTGAACCGTAAGTCATAGACGCTCGATCTTGGCGGCATTCGTCTCAGCGCCTGGCAATTAGTATAGAAGCACTGTTTCCCACTGTTTCTGAGGCTAATTCTTGAACCGTAAGTCTTAGACGCTTGATCTTGGCGGCATTCGTCTCAGCGCCTGGCAATTAGTATAGCTGCACTGTCTTTGACTTCTCTGGATGTTTTCCAGGCGAGCTATTCACAAGTAAATCCTAGACGCTCGATCTTGGTTGCTTTCGCTTTCGTGGCTGGCAGCAAAGTTCAGAACCATGTTTATGTGAATAACTTTTGAACCGTAAGTCACAGACGCTCGCTCTTGGCTGCATTCGTTTCAGCTCGTGGCAGCCAGTCTAAAAAAAACACTATCTTGGACTTCTCTGGATGTTTCCCAGGCGAGCTATTGGCAGCATGTTCAGAACCACTGTTTCTGAGGCTAATTCTTGAACCGTAAGTCATAGACGCTCGATCTTGGCGGCATTCGTCTCAGCGCCTGGCAATTAGTATAGAAGCACTGTCTTTGACTTCTCTGGATGTTTCCCAGGCGAGCTATTGACAAGTAAATCCTAGACGCTCGATCTTGGTTATTTTCGCTTTCGCGGCTGGCAGCAAAGTTCCGAACCATGTTTCTGTGAATAACTCTTGAACCGTAAGTCACAGACGCTCGCTCTTGGTTGCATTCGTTTCAGCTTGTGGCAGCCAGTCTAAAAAACACTATATTGGACTTCTCTGGATGTTTCCCAGGCGAGCTATTGGCAGCATGTTCAAAACCACTGTTTCTGAGGCTAATTCTTGAACCGTAAGTCATAGACGCTCGATCTTGGCGGCATTCGTCTCAGCGCCTGGCAATTAGTATAGAAGCACTGTTTCCCACTGTTTCTGAGGCTAATTCTTGAACCGTAAGTCTTAGACGCTTGATCTTAGCGGCATTCGTCTCAGCGCCTGGCAATTAGTATAGAAGCACTGTCTTTGACTTATCTCAAAGTTTCCCAGGCGAGCTATTCACAAGTAAATCCTAGACGCTCGATCTTGGTTACTTTCGCTTTCGCGGCTGGCAGCAAAGTTCAGAACCATGTTTCTGTGAATAACTCTTGAACCGTAAGTCACAGACGCTCGCTCTTGGCTACATTCGTTTCAGCTCGTGGCAGCCAGTCTAAAAAAACACTATCTTGGACTTCTCTGGATGTTTCCCAGGCGAGCTATTGGCAGCATGTTCAGAACCACTGTTTCTGAGGCTAATTCTTGAACCGTAAGTCATAGACGCTCGATCTTGGCGGCATTCGTCTCAGCGCCAGGCAATTAGTATAGAAGCACTGTTTCCCACTGTTTCTGAGGCTAATTCTTGAACCGTAAGTCATAGACGCTCGATCTTGGCGGCATTCGTCTCAGCGCCTGGCAATTAGTATAGAAGCACTGTCTTTGACTTCTCTGGATGTTTCCCAGGCGAGCTATTGACAAGTAAATCCTAGACGCTCGATCTTGGTTACTTTCGCTTTCGCGGCTGGCGCAAAGTTCAGAACCATGTTTCTGTGAATAACTCTTGAACCGTAAGTCACAGACGCTCGCTCTTGGCTGCATTCGTTTCAGCTCGTGGCAGCCAGTCTAAAAAAAACACTATCTTGGACTTCTCTGGATGTTTCCCAGGCGAGCTATTGGCAGCCGGTTCAAAACCACTGTTTCTGAGGCTAATTCTTGAACCGTAAGTCATAGACGCTCGATCTTGGCGGCATTCGTCTCAGCGCCTGGCAATTAGTATAGAAGCACTGTTTCCCACTGTTTCTGAGGCTAATTCTTGAACCGTAAGTCTTAGACGCTTGATCTTGGCGGCATTCGTCTCAGCGCCTGGCAATTAGTATAGAAGCACTGTCTTTGACTTCTCTGGATATTTCGCAGGCGAGCTATTGACAAGTAAATCCTAGACGCTCAATCTTGGTTATTTTCGCTTTCTCGGCTGGCAGCAAAGTTCAGAACCATGTTTCTGTGAATAACTCTTGAACCGTAAGTCACAGACGCTCGCTCTTGGCTGCATTCGTTTCAGCTCGTGGCAGCCAGTCTAAAAAACACTATCTTGGACTTCTCTGGATGTTTACCAGGCGAGCTATTGGCAGCATGTTCAAAACCACTGTTTCTGAGGCTAAGTCTTGAACCGTAAGTCTTTGACGCTCGATCTTGGCGGCATTCGTCTCAGCGCCTGGCAATTAGTATAGAAGCACTGTTTCCCACTGTTTCTGAGGCTAATTCTTGAACCGTAAGTCTTAGACGCTTGATCTTGGCGGCATTCGTCTCAGCGCCTGGCAATTAGTATAGAAGCACTGTCTTTGACTTCTCTGGATGTTTCCCAGGCGAGCTATTCACAAGTAAATCCTAGACGCTCGATCTTGGTTACTTTCGCTTTCGCGGCTGGCAGCAAAGTTCAGAACCATGTTTCTGTGAATAACTCTTGAACAGTAAGTCACAGACGCTCGCTCTTGGCTGCATTCGTTTCAGCTCGTGGCAGCCAGTCTAAAAAAAACACTATCTTGGACTTCTCTGGATGTTTCCCAGGCGAGCTATTGGCAGCATGTTCAGAACCACTGTTTCTGAGGCTAATTCTTGAACCGTAAGTCATAGACGCTCGATCTTGGCGGCATTCGTCTCAGCGTCTGGCAATTAGTATAGAAGCACTGTCTTTGACTTCTCTGGATGTTTCCCAGGCGAGCTATTCACAAGTAAATCCTAGACGCTCGATCTTGGTTACTTTCGCTTTCGCGGCTGGCAGCAAAGTTCAGAACCATGTTTCTGTGAATAACTCTTGAACCGTAAGTGACAGACGCTCGCTCTTGGCTGCATTCGTTTCAGCTCGTGGCAGTCAGTCTAAAAAACACTATCTTGGACTTCTCTGGATGTTTCCCAGGCGAGCTATTGGCAGCATGTTCAGAACCACTGTTTCTGAGGCTAATTCTTGAACCGTAAGTCATAGACGCTCGATCTTGGCGGCATTCGTCTCAGCGCCTGGCAATTAGTATAGAAGCACTGTTTCCCACTGTTTCTGAGGCTAATTCTTGAACCGTAAGTCATAGACGCTCGATCTTGGCGGCATTCGTCTCAGCGCCTGGCAATTAGTATAGAAGCACTGTTTCCCACTGTTTCTGAGGCTAATTCTTGAACCGTAAGTCTTAGACGCTTGATCTTGGCGGCATTCGTCTCAGCGCCTGGCAATTAGTATAGCTGCACTGTCTTTGACTTCTCTGGATGTTTTCCAGGCGAGCTATTCACAAGTAAATCCTAGACGCTCGATCTTGGTTGCTTTCGCTTTCGTGGCTGGCAGCAAAGTTCAGAACCATGTTTATGTGAATAACTTTTGAACCGTAAGTCACAGACGCTCGCTCTTGGCTGCATTCGTTTCAGCTCGTGGCAGCCAGTCTAAAAAAAACACTATCTTGGACTTCTCTGGATGTTTCCCAGGCGAGCTATTGGCAGCATGTTCAGAACCACTGTTTCTGAGGCTAATTCTTGAACCGTAAGTCATAGACGCTCGATCTTGGCGGCATTCGTCTCAGCGCCTGGCAATTAGTATAGAAGCACTGTCCTTGACTTCTCTGGATGTTTCCCAGGCGAGCTATTGACAAGTAAATCCTAGACGCTCGATCTTGGTTATTTTCGCTTTCGCGGCTGGCAGCAAAGTTCCGAACCATGTTTCTGTGAATAACTCTTGAACCGTAAGTCACAGACGCTCGCTCTTGGTTGCATTCGTTTCAGCTCGTGGCAGCCAGTCTAAAAAACACTATATTGGACTTCTCTGGATGTTTCCCAGGCGAGCTATTGGCAGCATGTTCAAAACCACTGTTTCTGAGGCTAATTCTTGAACCGTAAGTCATAGACGCTCGATCTTGGCGGCATTCGTCTCAGCGCCTGGCAATTAGTATAGAAGCACTGTTTCCCACTGTTTCTGAGGCTAATTCTTGAACCGTAAGTCTTAGACGCTTGATCTTAGCGGCATTCGTCTCAGCGCCTGGCAATTAGTATAGAAGCACTGTCTTTGACTTATCTCAAAGTTTCCCAGGCGAGCTATTCACAAGTAAATCCTAGACGCTCGATCTTGGTTACTTTCGCTTTCGCGGCTGGCAGCAAAGTTCCGAACCATGTTTCTGTGAATAACTCTTGAACCGTAAGTCACAGACGCTCGCTCTTGGCTGCATTCGTTTCAGCTCGTGGCAGCCAGTCTAAAAAAACACTATCTTGGACTTCTCTGGATGTTTCCCAGGCGAGCTATTGGCAGCATGTTCAGAACCACTGTTTCTGAGGCTAATTCTTGAACCGTAAGTCATAGACGCTCGATCTTGGCGGCATTCGTCTCAGCGCCAGGCAATTAGTATAGAAGCACTGTTTCCCACTGTTTCTGAGGCTAATTCTTGAACCGTAAGTCATAGACGCTCGATCTTGGCGGCATTCGTCTCAGCGCCTGGCAATTAGTATAGAAGCACTGTCTTTGACTTCTCTGGATGTTTCCCAGGCGAGCTATTGACAAGTAAATCCTAGACGCTCGATCTTGGTTACTTTCGCTTTCGCGGCTGGCAGCAAAGTTCAGAACCATGTTTCTGTGAATAACTCTTGAACCGTAAGTCACAGACGCTCGCTCTTGGCTGCATTCGTTTCAGCTCGTGGCAGCCAGTCTAAAAAAACACTATATTGGACTTCTCTGGATGTTTCCCAGGCGAGCTATTGGCAGCCGGTTCAAAACCACTGTTTCTGAGGCTAATTCTTGAACCGTAAGTCATAGACGCTCGATCTTGGCGGCATTCGTCTCAGCGCCTGGCAATTAGTATAGAAGCACTGTTTCCCACTGTTTCTGAGGCTAATTCTTGAACCGTAAGTCTTAGACGCTTGATCTTGGCGGCATTCGTCTCAGCGCCTGGCAATTAGTATAGAAGCACTGTCTTTGACTTCTCTGGATATTTCGCAGGCGAGCTATTGACAAGTAAATCCTAGACGCTCGATCTTGGTTATTTTCGCTTTCTCGGCTGGCAGCAAAGTTCAGAACCATGTTTCTGTGAATAACTCTTGAACCGTAAGTCACAGACGCTCGCTCTTGGCTGCATTCGTTTCAGCTCGTGGCAGCCAGTCTAAAAAACACTATCTTGGACTTCTCTGGATGTTTCCCAGGCGAGCTATTGGCAGCATGTTCAAAACCACTGTTTCTGAGGCTAATTCTTGAACCGTAAGTCATAGACGCTCGATCTTGGCGGCATTCGTCTCAGCGCCTGGCAATTAGTATAGAAACACTGTTTCACACTGTTTCTGAGGCTAATTCTTGAACCGTAAGTCATAGACGCTCGATCTTGGCGGCATTCGTCTCAGCGCCTGGCAATTAGTATAGAAGCATTGTTTCCGAGGCTAATTCTTGAACCGTAAGTCATAGACGCTCGATCTTGGCGGCATTCGTCTCAGCGCCTGGCAATTAGTATAGAAGCACTGTCTTTGACTTCACTGGATGTTTCCCAAGCGAGCTATTGACAAGTAAATCCTAGACGCTCGATCTTGGTTATTTTCGCTTTCGCGGCTGGCAGCAAAGTTCAGAACCATGTTTCTGTGAATAACTCTTGAACCGTAAGTGACAGACGCTCGCTCTTGGCTGCATTCGTTTCAGCTCGTGGCAGCCAGTCTAAAGAACACTATCTTGGACTTCTCTGGATGTTTCCCAGGCGAGCTATTGGCAGCATGTTCAGAACCACTGTTTCTGAGGCTAATTCTCGAACCGTAAGTCATAGACGCTCGATCTTGGCGGCATTCGTCTCAGCGCCTGGCAATTAGTATAGAAGCACTGTTTCCCACTGTTTCTGAGGCTAATTCTTGAACCGTAAGTCTTAGACGCTTGATCTTGGCGGCATTCGTCTCAGCGCCTGGCAATTAGTATAGCTGCACTGTCTTTGACTTCTCTGGATGTTTTCCAGGCGAGCTATTCACAAGTAAATCCTAGACGCTCGATCTTGGTTGCTTTCGCTTTCGCGGCTGGCAGCCAAGTTCAGAACCATGTTTATGTGAATAACTTTTGAACCGTAAGTCACAGACGCTCGCTCTTGGCTGCATTCGTTTCAGCTCGTGGCAGCCAGTCTAAAAAAAACACTATCTTGGACTTCTCTGGATGTTTCCCAGGCGAGCTATTGGCAGCATGTTCAGAACCACTGTTTCTGAGGCTAATTCTTGAACCGTAAGTCATAGACGCTCGATCTTGGCGGCATTCGTCTCAGCGCCAGGCAATTAGTATAGAAGCACTGTTTCCCACTGTTTCTGAGGCTAATTCTTGAACCGTAAGTCATAGACGCTCGATCTTGGCGGCATTCGTCTCAGCGCCTGGCAATTAGTATAGAAGCACTGTCTTTGACTTCTCTGGATGTTTCCCAGGCGAGCTATTGACAAGTAAATCCTAGACGCTCGATCTTGGTTACTTTCGCTTTCGCGGCTGGCGCAAAGTTCAGAACCATGTTTCTGTGAATAACTCTTGAACCGTAAGTCACAGACGCTCGCTCTTGGCTGCATTCGTTTCAGCTCGTGGCAGCCAGTCTAAAAAAAACACTATCTTGGACTTCTCTGGATGTTTCCCAGGCGAGCTATTGGCAGCCGGTTCAAAACCACTGTTTCTGAGGCTAATTCTTGAACCGTAAGTCATAGACGCTCGATCTTGGCGGCATTCGTCTCAGCGCCTGGCAATTAGTATAGAAGCACTGTTTCCCACTGTTTCTGAGGCTAATTCTTGAACCGTAAGTCATAGACGCTCGATCTTGGCGGCATTCGTCTCAGCGCCTGGCAATTAGTATAGAAGCACTGTTTCCCACTGTTTCTGAGGCTAATTCTTGAACCGTAAGTCTTAGACGCTTGATCTTGGCGGCATTCGTCTCAGCGCCTGGCAATTAGTATAGCTGCACTGTCTTTGACTTCTCTGGATGTTTTCCAGGCGAGCTATTCACAAGTAAATCCTAGACGCTCGATCTTGGTTGCTTTCGCTTTCGTGGCTGGCAGCAAAGTTCAGAACCATGTTTATGTGAATAACTTTTGAACCGTAAGTCACAGACGCTCGCTCTTGGCTGCATTCGTTTCAGCTCGTGGCAGCCAGTCTAAAAAAAACACTATCTTGGACTTCTCTGGATGTTTCCCAGGCGAGCTATTGGCAGCATGTTCAGAACCACTGTTTCTGAGGCTAATTCTTGAACCGTAAGTCATAGACGCTCGATCTTGGCGGCATTCGTCTCAGCGCCTGGCAATTAGTATAGAAGCACTGTCCTTGACTTCTCTGGATGTTTCCCAGGCGAGCTATTGACAAGTAAATCCTAGACGCTCGATCTTGGTTATTTTCGCTTTCGCGGCTGGCAGCAAAGTTCCGAACCATGTTTCTGTGAATAACTCTTGAACCGTAAGTCACAGACGCTCGCTCTTGGTTGCATTCGTTTCAGCTCGTGGCAGCCAGTCTAAAAAACACTATATTGGACTTCTCTGGATGTTTCCCAGGCGAGCTATTGGCAGCATGTTCAAAACCACTGTTTCTGAGGCTAATTCTTGAACCGTAAGTCATAGACGCTCGATCTTGGCGGCATTCGTCTCAGCGCCTGGCAATTAGTATAGAAGCACTGTTTCCCACTGTTTCTGAGGCTAATTCTTGAACCGTAAGTCTTAGACGCTTGATCTTAGCGGCATTCGTCTCAGCGCCTGGCAATTAGTATAGAAGCACTGTCTTTGACTTATCTCAAAGTTTCCCAGGCGAGCTATTCACAAGTAAATCCTAGACGCTCGATCTTGGTTACTTTCGCTTTCGCGGCTGGCAGCAAAGTTCCGAACCATGTTTCTGTGAATAACTCTTGAACCGTAAGTCACAGACGCTCGCTCTTGGCTGCATTCGTTTCAGCTCGTGGCAGCCAGTCTAAAAAAACACTATCTTGGACTTCTCTGGATGTTTCCCAGGCGAGCTATTGGCAGCATGTTCAGAACCACTGTTTCTGAGGCTAATTCTTGAACCGTAAGTCATAGACGCTCGATCTTGGCGGCATTCGTCTCAGCGCCAGGCAATTAGTATAGAAGCACTGTTTCCCACTGTTTCTGAGGCTAATTCTTGAACCGTAAGTCATAGACGCTCGATCTTGGCGGCATTCGTCTCAGCGCCTGGCAATTAGTATAGAAGCACTGTCTTTGACTTCTCTGGATGTTTCCCAGGCGAGCTATTGACAAGTAAATCCTAGACGCTCGATCTTGGTTACTTTCGCTTTCGCGGCTGGCAGCAAAGTTCAGAACCATGTTTCTGTGAATAACTCTTGAACCGTAAGTCACAGACGCTCGCTCTTGGCTGCATTCGTTTCAGCTCGTGGCAGCCAGTCTAAAAAAACACTATATTGGACTTCTCTGGATGTTTCCCAGGCGAGCTATTGGCAGCCGGTTCAAAACCACTGTTTCTGAGGCTAATTCTTGAACCGTAAGTCATAGACGCTCGATCTTGGCGGCATTCGTCTCAGCGCCTGGCAATTAGTATAGAAGCACTGTTTCCCACTGTTTCTGAGGCTAATTCTTGAACCGTAAGTCTTAGACGCTTGATCTTGGCGGCATTCGTCTCAGCGCCTGGCAATTAGTATAGAAGCACTGTCTTTGACTTCTCTGGATATTTCGCAGGCGAGCTATTGACAAGTAAATCCTAGACGCTCGATCTTGGTTATTTTCGCTTTCTCGGCTGGCAGCAAAGTTCAGAACCATGTTTCTGTGAATAACTCTTGAACCGTAAGTCACAGACGCTCGCTCTTGGCTGCATTCGTTTCAGCTCGTGGCAGCCAGTCTAAAAAACACTATCTTGGACTTCTCTGGATGTTTCCCAGGCGAGCTATTGGCAGCATGTTCAAAACCACTGTTTCTGAGGCTAATTCTTGAACCGTAAGTCATAGACGCTCGATCTTGGCGGCATTCGTCTCAGCGCCTGGCAATTAGTATAGAAACACTGTTTCACACTGTTTCTGAGGCTAATTCTTGAACCGTAAGTCATAGACGCTCGATCTTGGCGGCATTCGTCTCAGCGCCTGGCAATTAGTATAGAAGCATTGTTTCCGAGGCTAATTCTTGAACCGTAAGTCATAGACGCTCGATCTTGGCGGCATTCGTCTCAGCGCCTGGCAATTAGTATAGAAGCACTGTCTTTGACTTCACTGGATGTTTCCCAAGCGAGCTATTGACAAGTAAATCCTAGACGCTCGATCTTGGTTATTTTCGCTTTCGCGGCTGGCAGCAAAGTTCAGAACCATGTTTCTGTGAATAACTCTTGAACCGTAAGTGACAGACGCTCGCTCTTGGCTGCATTCGTTTCAGCTCGTGGCAGCCAGTCTAAAGAACACTATCTTGGACTTCTCTGGATGTTTCCCAGGCGAGCTATTGGCAGCATGTTCAGAACCACTGTTTCTGAGGCTAATTCTCGAACCGTAAGTCATAGACGCTCGATCTTGGCGGCATTCGTCTCAGCGCCTGGCAATTAGTATAGAAGCACTGTTTCCCACTGTTTCTGAGGCTAATTCTTGAACCGTAAGTCTTAGACGCTTGATCTTGGCGGCATTCGTCTCAGCGCCTGGCAATTAGTATAGCTGCACTGTCTTTGACTTCTCTGGATGTTTTCCAGGCGAGCTATTCACAAGTAAATCCTAGACGCTCGATCTTGGTTGCTTTCGCTTTCGCGGCTGGCAGCCAAGTTCAGAACCATGTTTATGTGAATAACTTTTGAACCGTAAGTCACAGACGCTCGCTCTTGGCTGCATTCGTTTCAGCTCGTGGCAGCCAGTCTAAAAAAAACACTATCTTGGACTTCTCTGGATGTTTCCCAGGCGAGCTATTGGCAGCATGTTCAGAACCACTGTTTCTGAGGCTAATTCTTGAACCGTAAGTCATAGACGCTCGATCTTGGCGGCATTCGTCTCAGCGCCTGGCAATTAGTATAGAAGCACTGTCTTTGACTTCTCTGGATGTTTCCCAGGCGAGCTATTCACAAGTAAATCCTAGACGCTCGATCTTGGTTACTTTCGCTTTCGCGGCTGGCAGCAAAGTTCAGAACCATGTTTCTGTGAATAACTCTTGAACCGTAAGTCACAGACGCTCGCTCTTGGTTGCATTCGTTTCAGCTCGTGGCAGCCAGTCTAAAAAACACTATCTTGGACTTCTCTGGATGTTTCCCAGGTGAGCTATTGGCAGCATGTTCAGAACCACTGTTTCTGAGGCTAATTCTTGAACCGTAAGTCATAGACGCTCTCATAGACGCTCGATCTTGGCGGCATTCGTCTCAGCGCCTGACAATTAGTATAGAAACACTGTTTCACACTGTTTCTGAGGCTAATTCTTGAACCGTAAGTCTTAGACGCTCGATCTTGGCGGCATTCGTCTCAGGGCCTGGCAATTAGTATAGAAACACTGTTTCCCACTGTTTCTGAGGCTAATTCTTGAACCGTAAGTCTTAGACGCTCGATCTTGGCGGCATTCGTCTCAGCGCCTGGCAATTAGTATAGAAGCACTGTCTTTGACTTCTCTGGCTGTTTCCCAGGCGAGCTATTGACAAGTAAATCCTAGACGCTCGATCTTGGTTACTTTCGCTTTCGCGGCTGGCAGCAAAGTTCAGAACCATGTTTCTGTGAATAACTCTTGAACCGTAAGTCATAGACGCTCGATCTTGGCGGCATTCGTCTCAGCGCCTGGCAGTTAGTATAGAAGCACTGTCTTTGACTTCACTGGATGTTTCCCAGGCGAGCTATTGACAAGTAAATCCTAGACGCTCGATCTTGGTTATTTTCGCTTTCGCGGCTGGCAGCAAAGTTCAGAACCATGTTTCTGTGAATAACTCTTGAACCGTAAGTGACAGACGCTCGCTCTTGGCTGCATTCGTTTCAGCTCGTGGCAGTCAGTCTAAAAAACACTATCTTGGACTTATCTGGATGTTTCCCAGGCGAGCTATTGGCAGCATGTTCAGAACCACTGTTTCTGAGGCTAATTCTTGAACCGTAAGTCATAGACGCTCGATCTTGGCGGCATTCGTCTCAGCGCCTGGCAATTAGTATAGAAGCACTGTTTCCCACTGTTTCTGAGGCTAATTCTTGAACCGTAAGTCATAGACGCTCGATCTTGGCGGCATTCGTCTCAGCGCCTGGCAATTAGTATAGAAGCACTGTCTTTGACTTCTCTGGCTGTTTCCCAGGCGAGCTATTGACAAGTAAATCCTAGACGCTCGATCTTGGTTACTTTCGCTTTCGCGGCTGGCAGCAAAGTTCAGAACCATGTTTCTGTGAATAACTCTTGAACCGTAAGTCATAGACGCTCGATCTTGGCGGCATTCGTCTCAGCGCCTGGCAATTAGTATAGAAGCACTGTTTCCCACTGTTTCTGAGGCGAATTCTTGAACCGTAAGTCATAGACGCTCGATCTTGGCGGCATTCGTCTCAGCGCCTGGCAGTTAGTATAGAAGCACTGTCTTTGACTTCACTGGATGTTTCCCAGGCGAGCTATTGACAAGTAAATCCTAGACGCTCGATCTTGGTTATTTTCGCTTTCGCGGCTGGCAGCAAAGTTCAGAACCATGTTTCTGTGAATAAATGCGGAAAAAGGCTGCCTGCGACAGCCAAACCCAATTTCCCAGCCACCACTAATATATAAATAATAATTAATATTGTACTTTATTAGCTACGTATAGCTGGACATACCACACTTAGAATTAAAATTGTCACTAGCCGAGATCAATTGCACAGGATATCACCTGATTAACCAGGCATATGTGATATGTTAACATAGGAATGACTCTTCCCTATTCAGTTAAATTGTAAAGCCACTGGTAAGCAACAATTAGTCCGGTCATCGGCAGTGTATTAAAATATTAACAGCCCCCCCGACATGTTTCGCTACTGAGTAGCGTCCTCAGGGGTACACGGGGCTAATGGCGGCGCAAAATAAAATCGATCCTAATATAGACATCCATAATGACGTATCCAGAGGTGTGTCGGGCCAAATGGCCTATGGCAATAGAGGAGACACGAGTGCCTCTCAGCTGTGCTTGGTTGACGAATGAACAACTCGATAAGATAGCTCAATCGAAGACTAGAGACGACGCATGCGCCTGAGGGTAAAACAAGGACTTAGTGCACGCAAACCAAATTAGATTACGGTTCACGGAGTGAGTCAGCGGCGCATGCGCTGATACAAGAGACAGCGACTTAGTGCCGGAGAGGTTCAACATGTCCATCGATAACGCTATGTGCTGCAGTATTTCTAAACAACACACAACTGACATCCATCTGACAGTCAGACGGTGTGAGTGTAACTAACTAAAGAGGAGCACATAGTCCTAATGAAAATCGATTGACTGGACAGCCCAAAGGGTATCTTTACCAATCGGCTGCCACACTATAACCAGGTTGATAGTTCCAAGTTGAAACGTCCAAGTCATATGCACCAACATAAGTTACATTCAAAGCGTGATATCCCCATGTATTTACACACCCCACAGATAATATGGTAATATCCCAAATAGAAGGAATATATGATGGGGGGGATGGGGAAGGGAGCATAGGAATTGTCATTCACGACCTCAAAAAACTCCAATTGGAGATATGCCATATCTCTGAGGGTCGATACAGGATCGATACTAATGCACATAATGTCAGTGACAATGCGCCGTCTCCATCATGTGATCACAGCTATAAAAAACGTAATAAATTAATCCACAAGGTGGATCGAAAATAACATTTTATTAATGAGTTATCTAAGTGATTCAAGAAAAGGTTCTCCACAATAATGTAGAGAAAACACTGGCAGATAAATAGTGTTCTATTAGTAAATAGTTTTAATGTACATATGTGATTCTACAGAGGTCCAATAATATGGACAAAAAACAACGAAGATTATCGATGTTTCACTGCAGAACTAAAGAAACGCGCTGAAGGTAAACCCTTCGTTCAAACCTATGGGAGACATGGTATTAAGTCGGTGGATCCACCTCGCTTCCTCCTGTAGAAGTTTACGGTCCAAATTGCCCACTCTGGGTCCCATCTTAATTTGGGCTATACCCCAAAATTGCAACAATCTAGGGTTGCCTCCATGATACTTAACAATGTGTCTAGAAAGAGCGGTGTCCTCGCTACATGTCACCGCACTTATATGTCTGGACACACGTCTTCTTAATTCCTGAATGGTTTTACCCACGTACAACTTGGGGCAAGGACACTTTGCAATATATACCACCCCACTGCTCTGGCAATTTAGATATTGTTCGATTCTATACAGCTTACCATCGACGGGATTAGAAAAGTTCTTCACTGTCGGCATTAGGGGGCAGAAAGAACATCTGCCACATGGATGGAAGCCCTTCAGAGGTGATTTAAGCCATGTTGAGGGAGTCTTGGATAGTTTAGAATAATGGCTATGCACCAAGAATTCTCGTAAATTCCTGCCCCTACGGTAGGTGATACTCGGATTAACCGTCACCGCATCCCTGAGATCAGGGTCAGCCGTCAAGATAGCCCAGTGTCTTTGTAAAATCTGGACAACTTGAGGGGAATAGGCATCAAAGGTGCCAATGCACCGAATGATTCCAGATGACTTTGATTTATTACTTTTGCTTACTCCACTTGACAGTAGTTCCCTCCTCTCAGAAGCTCTTGCTCTAGCATATGCCCTATGCAACCACTTTTTTGGATAGCCTCGCGCTGTGAACTTCTTAAACAGACCATCACATTCATTCTGAAAGGCTACCTCACTCGAGCAATTACGTCTGGCCCTCAAATATTGGCCAATAGGTATACCCTTCTTAAGGGCAGAAGGGTGATGGCTCTGCCAATGCAGGAGGCTATTGGTCGCAGTAGCCTTACGAAAGACATCTGTTTGGACACCGCCATCAGGATCCAGAGATATCTTGAGATCAAGAAAGTTAATAGTATGATCGTGGATCTCATACGTAAATTTCATGCCAATATCATTGGCGTTGAGCATAGACATGAAGTCACAAAAAGTGTTGACATCCCCATCCCAAAGGATGAGAATGTCATCAATATATCTCCCCCAAAAAGAAATATGTGAAGTGAAGGAGGAGAGATTATCAGAAAAAACAATGGTGTCTTCCCACCACCCTAAAAAAAGGTTCGCATAAGTGGGTGCACAAACGGTGCCCATAGCCGTACCTTTTATTTGATGATAATATTTGTGATCAAAAATAAAATAATTGTGCGTGAGTAGGAAACGTAAAAGTGACAAAACAAAATCATTATGACGTTGAAATTGAATGCCTTTAGTGTTCAAAAAATGTTTGATTGCAGTGAGTCCTAATTCATGCCGAATATTGGTGTAAAGTGACTCCACGTCTATGCTCGCTATCATTGTAGTGGGAGTTACATTGATCTCATGGATCCTGGTGACGGTGTCCTTAGTGTCCCTAAGATAGGAAGACAAAGAGGACACATACGGTATTAACATTTCATTGACATAGAGACTGATACCCTGTGTCAGGCTATCATTACCCGACACAATGGGTCTGCCAGGGAGAGGAGAGGTAGCCTTGTGCACTTTTGGTAGCGCATAAAAGGTCGCCAAAGTGGGGGTGGAGTTATAGAGACATTTAAATTCATCACCAGTGATGAGATTCTCATCTCTAGCCCCATTAAGGAGAGAATATAACTCGGTGAGATATTTGGCCGTGGGGTTCGCATCTAGAGTAATATAAGTGGTGTCATCATCGAGTAACCTGTGAACCATGCGGACATAGTCAGCATGGCTCATGATCACAATGTTACCCCCCTTATCGGAGGGTTTGAAAACTAAATTGTCATCTTTGCATAATGTATCCAAGGCCAATCTCTCGTCGTCATTAAGGTTACCATGAGTTGTAGACTTCTTGGTTTTAAGTTTTTTAAGATCATTAGACACCATTCTCACAAATGTGTCGATATGACTATACTGTGAGAATGGAGGTGTAAGTTTCGACTTGGGGCGTAGGGTTGAGAGTGGTCCAACCACATCCAAAGCACCGAATTCGCTTTCATGGAGCAAACTCTCAAGATCTTTCAAGGTGTTACGTTCTGTGCGGTCCTGAGAGGTTTTCTCAGACACATTACCTTTAAAGTACTTATGTAGGGCCAATTTACGTGCAAAAAGGTTGATGTCCTTAACCCATATGAATTCATCATAAGATGGAGTAGGAGTATATGACAAACCCTTTTTAAGTAAAGTTAATTGGTGAGAACTAAGTTGACACGAAGACAGGTTTATAATCTGCATCTCATCATCTCTCCCTACAGGTGTATCAAATGTTATGGTTTTGTCCCCCAGTTCAGACTGGGTGGGCCTAAAAAAGGAAAAGTAGTGGGGGGACCAATAGGTGGTTTGACTGTGTTGTCCCCTCCATATATGCTCTGATTGGTACGAGAGGGATGAGGGGTGGACAATGTATGCACAGGGTTTATGATAGATGAAGGGACCGGCATAGATGAGGTAAAGGAGGAACTTGATATGCTGGAGGGACATGTTGTAATACGATTAGAAACGTTAGTTGTAAATTGTCTAGGTACAGCCGGGGTTCTCTTAGAGAAACCTGGTCTGTTATTTTTGATCTTTCTTTTAGTACCAAGTCCAAGATTATCGGAACTGTTTCTAAACTCCTCTGTTCCTGAGGTGTCAGACTCAGAGAAATCGGTAAACACCGTATTACGTTTAGGTTTAGAATATGAGTTGGTTTTATAAGTGTAAACCTGTCCAAGATCAAAGTCTCTTCGATCACGAACGTATTTACGATGTTTCCGTTCCTTTATTTCTCCCTGTAACTTTTCTATGTTTTTCTGTAGCTTAATCTCAGAGGTCCCAAACTCAGGACATGAACCAAAGGCCTGTATATGAACAATCTCTTTTTCAAGTTGAGCACTGACAGCACTATAGTTCTGTTTTTCAAACTCCAGTAGATACTGGAGCATGCGCATAGAACTGTCAGTGAGAAGTTCTTCCCAGCCTTTAACAAAGGCTGTATTATCTCTATACGAGTTTGGTGTGATATTAATCCTCAAACCTCTATACACAATTTTTTTGTTGCAAATAGGTTTCTAAACTTGCCACTTCCCAACACGATCTAATGTACCTCTGGTAGGTTTTTTGGAGGTCCCTAAATGCTGTTTGGACATCAAATTGTTGTAGAGGAATATTACCTACAGAGAAGACAAATGCCGCATCTGCAGATAAGGTCTCCAGGTTTGGCTTTCTAGATAAAAAACCTGCCATTCCAATTAAATTTGTAACTGAATAGGTGAAAGTTCCAGTGTAGGAACAGGGTCAAATAGAGAAGGTAATTAACCTAGCAGTATCACAAGAACAAACAAAACAATGACCCTTGGTAGCTGGCGGGCACAATATACATAAATGCGGAAAAAGGCTGCCTGCGACAGCCAAACCCAATTTCCCAGCCACCATTAATATATAAATAATAATTAATATTGTACTTTATTAGCTACGTATAGCTGGACATACCACACTTAGAATTAAAATTGTCACTAGCCGAGATCAATTGCACAGGATATCACCTGATTAACCAGGCATATGTGATATGTTAACATAGGAATGACTCTTCCCTGTTCAGTTAAATTGTAAAGCCACTGGTAAGCAACAATTAGTCCGGTCATCGGCAGTGTATTAAAATATTAACAGCCCCCCCGACATGTTTCGCTACTGAGTAGCGTCCTCAGGGGTACACGGGGCTAATGGCGGCGCAAAATAAAATCGATCCTAATATAGACATCCATAATGACGTATCCAGAGGTGTGTCGGGCCAAATGGCCTATGGCAATAGAGGAGACACGAGTGCCTCTCAGCTGTGCTTGGTTGACGAATGAACAACTCGATAAGATAGCTCAATCGAAGACTAGAGACGACGCATGCGCCTGAGGGTAAAACAAGGACTTAGTGCACGCAAACCAAATTAGATTACGGTTCACGGAGTGAGTCAGCGGCGCATGCGCTGATACAAGAGACAGCGACTTAGTGCCGGAGAGGTTCAACATGTCCATCGATAACGCTATGTGCTGCAGTATTTCTAAACAACACACAACTGACATCCATCTGACAGTCAGACGGTGTGAGTGTAACTAACTAAAGAGGAGCACATAGTCCTAATGAAAATCGATTGACTGGACAGCCCAAAGGGTATCTTTACCAATCGGCTGCCACACTATAACCAGGTTGATAGTTCCAAGTTGAAACGTCCAAGTCATATGCACCAACATAAGTTACATTCAAAGCGTGATATCCCCATGTATAGAATGGTGTCTAATGGTGTCTAATGATCTTAAAAAACTTAAAACCAAGAAGTCTACAACTCATGGTAACCTTAATGACGACGAGAGATTGGCCTTGGATACATTATGCAAAGATGACAATTTAGTTTTCAAACCCTCCGATAAGGGGGGTAACATTGTGATCATGAGCCATGCTGACTATGTCCGCATGGTTCACAGGTTACTCGATGATGACACCACTTATATTACTCTAGATGCGAACCCCACGGCCAAATATCTCACCGAGTTATATTCTCTCCTTAATGGGGCTAGAGATGAGAATCTCATCACTGGTGATGAATTTAAATGTCTCTATAACTCCACCCCCACTTTGGCGACCTTTTATGCGCTACCAAAAGTGCACAAGGCTACCTCTCCTCTCCCTGGCAGACCCATTGTGTCGGGTAATGATAGCCTGACACAGGGTATCAGTCTCTATGTCAATGAAATGTTAATACCGTATGTGTCCTCTTTGTCTTCCTATCTTAGGGACACTAAGGACACCGTCACCAGGATCCATGAGATCAATGTAACTCCCACTACAATGATAGCGAGCATAGACGTGGAGTCACTTTACACCAATATTCGGCATGAATTAGGACTCACTGCAATCAAACATTTTTTGAACACTAAAGGCATTCAATTTCAACGTCATAATGATTTTGTTTTGTCACTTTTACGTTTCCTACTCACGCACAATTATTTTATTTTTGATCACAAATATTATCATCAAATAAAAGGTACGGCTATGGGCACCGTTTGTGCACCCACTTATGCGAACCTTTTTTTAGGGTGGTGGGAAGACACCATTGTTTTTTCTGATAATCTCTCCTCCTTCACTTCACATATTTCTTTTTGGGGGAGATATATTGATGACATTCTCATCCTTTGGGATGGGGATGTCAACACTTTTTGTGACTTCATGTCTATGCTCAACGCCAATGATATTGGCATGAAATTTACGTATGAGATCCACGATCATACTATTAACTTTCTTGATCTCAAGATATCTCTGGATCCTGATGGCGGTGTCCAAACAGATGTCTTTCGTAAGGCTACTGCGACCAATAGCCTCCTGCATTGGCAGAGCCATCACCCTTCTGCCCTTAAGAAGGGTATACCTATTGGCCAATATTTGAGGGCCAGACGTAATTGCTCGAGTGAGGTAGCCTTTCAGAATGAATGTGATGGTCTG